>NC_034192.2:52877697-52912697 GCF_002021735.2 Oncorhynchus kisutch | reverse complement strand
ATTTCACTCCCTCTTGTCTGCTTGTTTCTCTCTCATGTTCCCTTTCCCTCTTTTACTTCCTTGTTTGTTTCTCATTTGATATAATATCCTTTCATCCTGTCGTGCTATTTTTACAAATAATTGCATTTCCATCCTTCTCTCTTTCTCACTCTCTCTACCCATCTTCCACTCAACCTCTCTCTTTCTGTCGTGACTTGTCACAAACTCCAAACTTCGGTTGAGTCATCATATAACCCCAGACAAGACAGATCCACACTTCCATCACCATCTAACAACGACAGGTACAGTATGTCTACATTTAGTTTGTTATATAATGACAGGATCAGTGAAGGTCTTGAGATATTTTCTGACATGTCACATCAGAGAGAGCGAAAGAGAGAGAGCGAGAGAGACGGAGAGATTGAAAGAGAGCTGGAGAGAGAGTCAGAGAGCGAAAGAGAGAGAGCAAGAGAGAGCGACAGAGAGAACAAAAGAGAGAGAGATGAAAGAGAGCGAGAGAGAGAGAGAGAGAGATGGTGAAATAGGTAGAGAGAGAGGAGGGCGACCAAAGCCACATAGCATACAGGTAATTATGGAAACCCTCTGCTACCTCCCTCCAGACCCTCCACTCTCCCCCAGTCAGCGGTCAGATCCAGCCCAGGAGAGTGAGGCTGAGACAGGCCTGATTCCTAGATACCTCCCTCGAGGGTCTGGTAGTGTAATTGACCAGCTTTGGGGAGTGACAGCTTTGACAGGTTCCTAAATAAGACCAGGCAGTTTTCCCCAGCCTGCTCTCACAGGGCAAAGGTAGCTTAAAGGGGCAATCTGCAGTCCAAACAACAACAAAACGACTACCCCGCCACTGTTTTGGAAAAACAGTTGAGGGATGGAGAATTGAAACCACACTTAAATGCAAAGACGAGGCAATGGATGCCTGAGTGACCATCAAACTGATAGTTTATGTTTTTGAGTCAATAGGGTCAAACAAGCTTATATTTTGTGTTGACCAAAGCTCAATAAGCACTTATTAATTATATTTTTAAATAATCATTTGGTGTATCTGTCACGTTCTGACCATCGTTCTTGTGTGTTTTCCTTGTTTTAGTGTTGGTCAGGACGTGAGCTGGGTGGGCATTCTATGTTGTGTGTCTGGTTTGTCTATTTCTATGTTTGGCCTGATATGGTTCTCAATCAGAGGCAGGTGTTAGTCATTGTCTCTGATTGGGAACCACATTTAGGTAGCCTGTTTTGTGTTGGGTTTTTGTGGGTGATTGTTCCTATCTTTGTGTTTGTGGCACCAGATAGGACTGTTGTTTTGGGTTTTTGTGGGTGATTGTTCCTGTCTTTGTGTTTGTTGCACCAGATAGGACTGTTCCTGTCTTTGTGTTTGTTGCACCAGATAGGACTGTTTTGCTTTTTTTCACGTTTCTTGTTTTGTAGATTGTTGTATTTTAATCTTTATTAAAGATGTACAAAACTAACCACGCTGCATTTTGGTCTGCCTCTCTTTCACCAGAAGAAAACGTTTCAGTTTCATTAATTTAAAAGTCCACAAATGGATCTACCAATTGCAGCTCTCCCCTTTAACTTCACCCCCAGGGGAGAATGACATATACAGTACCCGACACACCTACTAATTTTTATTATTTTCTACATTGTAGAATAATAGTGAAGACATCCTAACTATGAAATAACACATATGGAATCATGTAGTAACCACAAAACAATTAAACAAATCTAAATATATTTTATTTTTGAGAATCTTCATAGTAGCCACCCTTTGCCTTGATGACAGCTTTGTGCACTCTTGGCATTCTCTCAACCAGCTTCATCTGGAATACTTTTCCAACAGTCTAGAAGGAGTTTGCACATATCCTGAGCACTTGTTGGCTGCTTTTACTTCACTCTGCGGTCCAACTCATCCCAAACCAATTAGGTTGAGGTTGGGTGATTGTGGAGTCCAGGTCATCTGATGCAGCACTCCATCACTGTCCTTGGTCAAATAGCCCTTACACAGCCTGGTGATGTGTTGGGTTATTGTCCTGTTGAAAACAAATGATAGTCCTGCTAAGCGCAACCAGATGGGATGGCGTATCACTGCAGAATGCTGTGGTAGCCATGCTGGTTAAGTGTGCCTTGAATTCTAATTAAATAACCAACATTGTCACCAGCAAAGCAATTTGACCATGAAGGCCTGATTCACGCAGTATGCTCTGAACAGTTGATGTTGAGATGTGTCTGTTACTTCAACTCTGGGAAGCATTTATTTGGGCTGCAATTTCTGAGGCTCGTAACTCTAATGAACTTATCCTCTGCAGCAGAGGTAACTCTGGGTCTTCATTTCCTGTGGCGCTTCTCATGAGAGCCAGTTTCATCATAGCGCTTGATGGTTTTTGCAACTGCACTTGAAAAAAAATTAAAAGTTCTTGACATTTTCCGGACTGACTGACCATGTCTTAAAGTAAAGATGGTCTGTCATTTCTCTTTGCTTATTTGATATGTTCTTGTTATAATATGGACCTGGTCTTTTACCAAATAGGGCTAACTTCTGTAAACCAACCCTACCTTGTCACAACACAACTGATTGGCTCAAATGAAGGAAAGAAATTCCACAAATGTAGATTTAACATGGCACACCTGTTAATTGAAATGCATTCCAGGTGACTCCCTCATGAAGCTGGTTGAGAGAATGCCAAGAGTGTGCAAAGCTGTCATCAAGGCAAAGGGTGGCTACTTTGAAGAATCTAAAATATTAAGAATTTTTTGGTTAAAACATGATTCCATACGTGTTATTTCATAGTTTTGATGTCTTAACTATTATTTTACAATGTAGAAAATAGTACAAATAAAGAAAAACCATTGAATGAGTAGGTGTGTTCAAGCTTTTGACTGGCACTGTATGTACTGTATGTATATACTGTATATATAATGGCTTTATATAGCACCTTCCTACCAACTGAGGTACTCAAAGCGCTTTAAAAAGTAAGGGGGAAACTCACCTCATCTGCTAAAGATTGATATATGCCAATTACGAATGAGGGGGATGATTAGGTGGCCATGATGGAATGGTACCGGGTTGGGAATTTAGTGATGACACCAGAGTTAACACCCCTACTCTTCCGATAAGTGCCATGTGATTTTTAGTGACCACAGAGAGTGTGGACAGTCCTTTAACAACCCATTCTGAAGGACGGCCCCCTGAAAAGGGCAATGTCCCCTTCACTGCCCTGGGATCTCCTTAGACCAGAGGGAATAGTGCACCCTACTGGCATTCCAACACCACTTCCATCAGCTTCTGGACTCCCATCCAGGACCAACCCTGCATACGGTAGCTTCAGAGGCAAGCAAGCAGTGGGATGCTGCTGGCAAATGTATTGCTGGGAATGATTGGAAACGTTCTGAATGAACCTGAAACAGCCTTAAATGCTTGCAAAAATGCCTCCCTCTCCTCTCTCCTCTCCCTCTCCCTCTCCCTCTCCCTCTCCCTCTCCCTCTCCCTCTCCCTCTCCTTCTCCCCTTCTCTCGTCTCCCCCGCTACACAGACACTAGTAGATAGACGGGCCACAGTCAGTTTCACACCATTTATCTCCTCAAGGCTGCTGAAACCAAGGTGTGTGAGGGGGGTGAGAAAGAGAGAAAATAAGAGGAAGAAAGTGAAAAGCAAAAGGGAAGAAAATGAAGTAAAACCAGGCCTGTGCCTGCAGGTGTGTGTGTGTGTGTGTGTGTGTGTGTGTGTGTGTGTGTGTGTGTGTGTGTGTGTGTGTGTGTGTGTGTGTGTGTGTGTGTGTGTGTGTGTGTGTGTGTGTGTGTGTGTGTGTGTGTGTGTGTGTGTGGCTAAGTAAGGTAGCCAGTAAATGAAGGATCGTCTGCTGGACACGACTGACTGGTCAAATCTGATGCTACCTTGAGCCTCTCGATCTGTAGCGTAACATTCTGGCTCTCTCTCTCTAATGGTGACTGAATACTGTCCTCTCCACAGCCAGGGCCCAGTCTACTGTGTGTGTGTGTGTGTGTGTGTGTGTGTGTGTGTGTGTGTGTGTGTGTGTGTGTGTGTGTCTGTCTGGTGCGTGTGTTTGCGCATGTGTGTGTCTGTGTGTATATTCATGCTTGGCAAGGTACTGCAGTATGCTACAGGATGATACTGTGGCGTCCTTATCTCCAGTGTCTACATATGCTATCATATGCCAAATATGCATCATACGCCACCCACGATTCAGACTTACACACACATGTGCTGCTCACATACACACACAAACACACACATGCACGCACACTCGCTCACACAGACCAATCTTTATTGAACAAGAATCCAATTACTTAACCCAGCTTCAGGTCCTCTCCCCTCCACCTTGACAAGCTGCTTTAATATCTGCTGACAGATTGGACCCAACACACATTCACATGCACACTCACGCACACACACACATATACAAACTGAAGTGCATGCATTCACATGCACACTCACGCGTACACACACACATATACAAACTGAAGTGCATGCATTCACGCACACACACACACACACACACACACACACACACACACACACACACACACACACACACACACACACACACACACACACACACACACACACACACACACACACACACACACACACACACTGCTGACCATAATAAGGGTCTGATTAAATACAAACTGTGATGCCCATCTCTTCTTCCCTGAGCCAATGAATACCAATGAGAGACACGATGCACAACTCACACTGTGTCTGCTATTGTGTGTGTGCAGCATTCTGTTTGTGTGTGTGTTTTAGAGTTGTATTTAAGTCACTCTACAATTACAGATGTATTTATTTTGATCACATTGTGGAACTCAAACAGAGTTTTGAGACATGAAACTAAAAACAACCATGATCAAACATGGTACAGGCATCATCTATAATGTATCAAACATGGTACAGGCATCATCTATAATGTATCAAACATGGTACAGGCATCATCTATAATGTATCAAACATGGTACAGGCATCATCTATAATGTATCAAACATGGTACAGGCATCATCTATAATGTATCAAACATGGTACAGGCATCATCTATAATGTATCAAACATGGTACAGGCATCATCTATAATGTATCAAACATGGTACAGGCATCATCTATAATGTATCAAACATGGTACAGGCATCATCTATAATGTATCAAACATGGTACAGGCATCATCTATAATGTATCAAACATGGTACAGGCATCATCTATAATGTATCAAACATGGTACAGGCATCATCTATAATGTATCAAACATGGTACAGGCATCATCTATAATGTATCAAACATGGTACAGGCATCATCTATAATGTATCAAACATGGTACAGGCATCATCTATAATGTATCAAACATGGTACAGGCATCATCTATAATGTATCAAACATGGTACAGGCATCATCTATAATGTATCAAACATGGTACAGGCATCATCTATAATGTATCAAACATGGTACAGGCATCATCTATAATGTATCAAACATGGTACAGGCATCATCTATAATGTATCAAACATGGTACAGGCATCATCTATAATGTATCAAACATGGTACAGGCATCATCTATAATGTATCAAACATGGTACAGGCATCATCTATAATGTATCAAACATGGTACAGGCATCATCTATAATGTATCAAACATGGTACAGGCATCATCTATAATGTATCAAACATGGTACAGGTATCATCTATAATGCATCACATCGTCTATACACAAGCACAGTGCATTCGGAAAGTATTCATACCCCTTGACTTTTCTAATTTTTTTTACATTACACCCATGTTCTGAAATTGATTAAATGAAACATTTTCCTCGTCAGTCTACACACAATACCCCAAAATGACAAAGCGAAAACAAGATTTTAGAAATATTGAATACTTTCTGAATGCACTGTATATATAAAAAAAAAATACAATGGATAAAGTTATAAAAAAAGGACAATCAGGCACTTCTAAATAACGTCTCCATTGGAGGATAAGGTCGCAGGCTTTGGAACAGGCATTTACATTATTGTTACCTTATTATTACCTCATTATTGTTAATTTATTATGTTCATCAAGGCCTTAGGCCTTTAACATTTTCATTTTGTCTGGACAGCTGACAGCGAAGATTATCCCTGATGTCGTTGTATAACCCACAATAAAGCAAAGCAAGTGCATACAAGTTTATTTAAGGGAGTGTTTGTGTACCGACCAGTCTCAATAGTGAGAGGGGCCACTCCTAGGGCTGTTGCATTGACCGTATTACCGCCACACCAGCGGTCACAAGTCATGAAGGCATTAAAATTCCACATGACCTCTTAGTCACGGTAATTAGGCTTCTCGAAGCTCTGATGCTGCTGCTGGTCATTAGTAGCCTACCAACGTTGCTAACTGCCTGGTACTCAGCCCTCTATTTTCCCTCTAATCACTCTGACATCAATGCAAATGTATTCGAAAATCGAATCTAATATAGGCTATGCAATTGCGCAATGAAACAGAGCAATGGCCGCTATCAAAAAGAGGAGGATCCCAACAGCTTTCTGAAGGCTAGGCCTAATATATTTCTCAACTCTCCTCATATTAAGCACATTGCTTATATTTACAACAGGAATATAGCCTACCTGGCTGGCATGAAAATAAACCAGGGGGAAAAGCATCCTCCATTCGCTATTTAAGTGCATAGATGACATGTATTTTTCCTGCAGACCCTGTTTCGATACAGGTGCATGATAATGATCCATTCTAAATCAAAACTAATGTCACACATATATTTTTTTTGCATATGTAAAGACTAGATTAAATCAAGAATAGTCTGATGGGTGACAATATTAGCTTATCACTTGTGAATGATGGCCAGTTTAAGGAAAGGAACAATGCCTTGTGACCTGGCATCTATGCACGTCCAACAGTCATTTCTTCAACACCTCATGTAGCCCAGCAGATGTTTTGATAATGCTTGTATCACAACTAAAGTGGCCAAAAAACATCTTAAAATGAAGCACATTAGTCTGCTTTACAAGGGCTGTAGAGCTTAACTGGGATACATAAGCAGTGTGAGTTTCAGGTTTGGGGAATATACCTCCACCATAAAAATGTACCTTCATAGTAAAAGCATTACATGCATAATTGCATTTGCTGTCACTTTAGATAATGGTGTTTTTGCTGCGCTTATATTGTGAAGAAATAGCTTCATAGTTTTTCAACATTTTAAGCTAAACGTTCTGATCTGTTGCCTCAGCCTCAATGCGTAAAAAATATTTTTTGATGCTAGTAGTTGTATTCATTTGGGATCTATCGCATCCCACAACTGTCCCAGACTATGTTTGGAGAATGTATTCCTCGCACAGAGTAGAATAGGTCGACTTTTGTACTATGAGGGATAGTAGATTGACATAGGCTAGTTTTTTTTGCTGTTCGTTAGGTCTACTCATCCAGTGGTGTAAAGTACTTAAGTAAAAATAGTGTAAAGTACTACTTAAGTAGTTTTTAATTTACTATTTATATTTTTGACAACTTTTACTTTTACTCAATTACAATAATAATATACCTTTTACTTCTTACATTTTCCCTGACATCCAAAAGTACTCGGTACATTTTGAATGCTTAGCAGGACAGGAAAATGGTAGAATTCATGCACTTATCAAGAGAACTTCCCTGCTCATCACTACTACCTCTGATCTGGACTCACTAAACACAAATTCTGCATTTGTAAATTATGCCTGAGTGTTGAACTGTGTCCCTGGCTATCCATAAATGGGGGGAAAAAAACAAGAAAAATTGTGTGGTCTGGTTTGCTTAATATTAGACATTTTAAATGATTTATACTTTTACTTTTGGTTCTTATGTACATTTAAAACCATACACCTTTTGACTTTTACTCAGGTAGTATTTTACTGTGTGACTTCCACTTTTACTTGAGTCATTTTCTTTTAAGGCATCTTTACTTTTACTAAAGTATGGAAATTGGGTACTTTTTACACCACTGGACTCAAAATCTATCCAAGATGGCGTAGCAGTCAGACGTCTTTGTCCTGTCGTGTCCCTTGTAAATATTTTCCTAAACCTCAACATCTAAATACTCTCCTGCAACCCGCCTCACCCAATGTGGTGTGGATCTGCTTTTTTTCCCTAAAGTATTTATATTTACTTCAGATGCTGTATCCCTCAACTGAAGCTATCACCAAAGCATACTCCTGGGCTACAATATCGGCCTGATAGATACCTATAGCTACTTGGAACCCTACTCATTCCGCGACTGGTCTATCGACGTCACCGCACGAAGAGGCAAAAACAGACTTACCCCCATCGCGACGTCCCCCCAAAGGCTAACTTTCTAGCCCCTGCTATCTGCTTGCTTGCTAACCCGGTCTGCTAACTGCTAAACTGCCGGGCCCTGGTCTACTAACTGCTAGCTTGCCTTTCCGGTCTGCTAACTGCTAGCCCTTGCTAACAGCTTGCTTGCTAACCCGGTCTGCTAACTACTAGCCCCTTCTAACTGCTTGATAACACGGCCTGCTAACTGCTAGCTTACCTGCCCGGTCTGTAACTGCTAGCCCATGCTAACTGCTTTCTTGCTAACCCAGCCTGCTAACTGCTAGCTTGCCCCGGTCTACTAGCTGCTAGCTTGTTTAGCTCCGGCCTACTAACTGTTAGCCTGTTAGCCTGCTAACTGTCTGAATCGCCGTGTCCCCAGCCAGCCCAACCACTTACTGGACCCATATGTTCACTTGGCTACGCATGCCTCTCTCGAATATCAATATGCCTTGTCCAATACTGTCCTGGTTAGTGATTACTGTCTTATTTCACTGTAGAGCCTCTAGCCCTACTCAATATGCCTTAACCAACCATGTTGTTCCACCTCCTACATATGTGATGACATCACCTGGTTTAAACATCCCTAGAGACTATATAGCTCTCTTCATTACTCAATGCCTAGGTTTACCTCCAATGTACTCACATCTTACCTTACCTTTGTCTCTACACTATGCCTTGAATCTATGCTATCGTGCCCAGAAACCTGCTCCTTTTACTCTCTGTTGTGAACTTGCTAGACGACCAGTTCGTATAGTCTTTAGCCGTACCCTTATCCTACTTCTCCTCTGTTCCTCTGGTGATGTGGAGGTTAATCCAGGTCCTGCAGTGCCTAGCTCCACTCCCACCCCCAAAGTGCTGTTTGTTGACTTCTGTAAACGTAAAAGCCTTGGTTTCATGCACGTTAACATTAGAAGCCTACTCCCCAAGTTTGTTTTACTCACTGCTTTAGCACACTCTGCCAACCCAGATGTCGTAGCAGTGTCTGAATCCTGGCTTAGGAAAACCACCAAAAACCCAGAAATCTCCATTGCTAACTATAACGTTTTCTGCCAAGATAGAACTGCCAAAGGGAGCGGTGTTGCAATCAACTGCAAAGATAGTAATACAGAACTCTGCAGGCTATCTAAGTCTGTACCCAAACAATTTGAGCTTATACTTCACCTTTCCAGAAACAAGTCTCTCACTGTTGCCGCTTGCTACAGACCTCCCTCTGCCCCCAGCTGTGCCCTCGATACCATATGTGAATTGATTGACCCCATCTATCTTCTGAGCTCGTGCTACTAGGTGACCTAAACTGGGACATTCTTAACACCCCGGCCATCCTACAAACTAAGCTTGATGCCCTCAATCTCACACAAATTATCAATGAACCTACCAGGTACAGCCCCAAATCAGTAAACACGGGCACCCTCATAGATGTCATCCTAACTAATTCGCCCTCCAAATACACCCCTGCTGTTTTCAATCAAGATCTCAATGATCACTGCCTCATTGCCTGCATCCGTAATGGGTCTGCGACCAAACGACCACCCCTCATCACTGTTAAACGCTCCCTGAAACACTTCTGCGAGCAGGCCTTTCTAATCGACCTGGCCGGGGTATCCTGGAATGACATCGACCTCATCCCGTCAGTAGATGATGCCTGGCTATTCTTTCAAAGTGCCTTCCTCACCATCTTAAATAAGCATGCCCCTCTCAAAAAGAATTGAACTAGGAATAGATATAGTCCTTGGTTCACGCCTGACCTGTCTGTCCTTGACCAGTACAAAAATATCCTGTGGTGTTCTGCATTAGCATCGAATAGCCCCCGTGATATGCAACTTTTCAGGGAAGTTAGGAACAAATATACACAGGCAGTTAGAAAAGCTAAGGCAAGCTTTTTCAAACAGAAATTTGCATCCTGTAGTACTAACTCAAAAAAGTTCAGGGACACTGTAAAGTCCATGGAGAATAAGAGCACCTCCTCCCAGCTGCCCACTGCTCTGAGGCTAGGAAACACTGTCACCACCGATAAATCCACTATAATTGAGAATTTCAATAAGCATTTCTCCACGGCTGGCCATGCTTTCCCTACCCCGGACAACTGCCCGGCTCCCTCCACAGCAACCCGCCAAAGCCCCCACCATTTCTCCTTTACCCAAATGCAGATAGCTGATGTTCTGAAAGAGCTGCAAAATCTGGACCCCTACAAATCAGCCGGGATAGACAATCTGGACCCTCTTTTTCTAAAATGATCTGCCGAAATTGTTGCAACCCCTATTACTAGCCTGTTCAACCTCTCTTTCGTATCGTCTGAGATTCCCAAAGATTGGAAAGCTGCCGCGGTCATCCCCCTCTTCAAAGGGGGTGACAATCTAGACACAAACTGCTACAGACCTATATCTATCCTACCCTGTCTTTCTAAGGTCTTCGAAAGCCAAGTTAACAAACAGATTACTGACCATTTCGAATCCCACCATACCTTCTCCGCTATGCAATCTGGTTTCAGAGCTGGTCATGGGTGCACCTCAGCCACGCTCAAGGTTCTAAACGACATCATAACCGCCATCGATAAGAGACATTACTGTGCAGCCGTATTCATCGACCTGGCCAATGCTTTCGACTCTGTCAATCACAACATTCTTATTGGCAGACTCGACAGCCTTCGTTTCTCAAATGATTGCCTTGCCTGGTTTACCAATTACTTCTCCAATAGAGTTCAGTGTGTCAAATCGGAGGGCCTGTTGTCCGAACCTCTGACCGTCTCTATGGGTGTGCCACATGGTTCAATTCTCGGGCCGACTCTCTTTTCTGTATACATCAATGATGTATCTCTTGCTGCTGGTGATTCTCTGATCCACCTCTATGCAGACGACACCATTCTGTATACTTCTGGCTCCTCCTTGGACACTGTAACCTCCAGACGAGCTTCCGTGGCCTCCAACTTCTCTTAAACGCAAGTAAAACTAAATGCATGCTTTTCAATCGATCACTGCCTGCACCTGCTCGCCCGTCCAGCATCACTACTCTGGACGGCTCTGACTTAGAATACGTGGACAACTACAAATACCTGGGTGTCTGGTTAGACTGTAAACTCTCGTTCCAGACTCACATTAAGCATCTCCAATCCAAAATTAAATCTAGAATCGTCTTCCTATATCGCAACAACGCATCCTTCAACGCAAGCCTCCAACACTCTACTCTACTGCAAATTGGATGCAGTCTATCACAGTGCCATCCGTTTTGTCACCAAAGCCCCATACACTACCCACCATTGCGACCTGTACGCTCTCGTTGGTTGGCCCTCGCTTCATTCTCGTCGTCAAACCCACTGGCTACAGGTTATCAACAAGTCTCTGCTAGGTAAAGCCCCGCCTTATCTCAGCTCACTGGTCACCATAGCAGCACCCACCCGTAGCACGCGCTCCAGTAGGTATATATCACTGGTCACCCCCAAAGCCAATTCCTACTTTGGTCGTCTTTCCTTCCAGTTCTCTGCTGCCCATGACTGGAACGAATTGCAAAACTCTCTGAAGCTGGAGACTCACATCTCCCTCACTAGCTTTAAGCACCAGCTGTCAGAGCAGCGTACAGATCACTGCACCTGTACATAGCCCATCTGTAAATAGCCCATCTATCTATGTACCTCATCCCCATACTTGTATTTATTTATTTGTTTATTTTGCTCCTTTGCACCCCAATATCTCTACCTGCACATTCATCTTCTGCCGATCTACCATTCCAGTGTTTAATTGCTATATTGTAATTACTTCGCCACCATGGCCTATTTATTTCCTTAACTTACCTCATTTGCACTCACTGTATATAGACTTTTTTTGTTCTACTGTATTATTGACTGTATGTTTTGTTTATTCCATGTGTAACTCTGTGTTGTTGTATGTGTCGAATTGCTACGCTTTATCTTGGCCAGGTCGCAGTTGCAAATGAGAACTTGTTCTCAACTAGCCTACCTGGTTAAATAAAGGTGAAATAAAAATAAAATAATTGTTAAAATCTTGTTGGCTGACAAAAGTAAAAGTGGACAGTTCTTCCAAAATCTTCAATAAGCACCGCAGAATTGGATAGGGATGTGCGCAGTTGCGTCCCAGATATGTCTGTCTTCACTTGTAGCCTTTGAGAAAGCCTTGATCACGTGATAGAGAGCCATGTGAGTGAGAGGTGATTTGGAGAGTGCAGCACTCAGGGAGAAGGGCACAATGCCTACTGGCTGCAAAAGGAATAGATTTTTTAGGGTGCATTACAACCACACAAAGGGGGTGCCCCCGCAAAATTCTATGCATTATCACATGCTTGTCAAATTGTGAATGAGTGACTGATGTAGTGTGTAAAGCCTGCACAAAACAACAAAGCAGAGCTCAGGCCTTTCAAGCAACTTTTGTAAAATCATCATTAGAGTGACAACATGCAGCCTTACAATGTATTAAAAATCAAAACATACAGGCCAACGTTTGTAGAACAAATAAAGTCACATTAATAACTCTAAATGAAGCATATCGGAGGACCTATTTCTTTGTTAACCTCTCAACACATAATAGCTGCATGTCGGCACTCCCTCAAATCATTTGGATAAAATATCCTTTCTATTTTATTCAGCTTTGTTCTATTGTATTCTTCATACTATAAAATAATGACACAGAATTCCAGGCAAATCTTGTCTGCTAAATGAACTAGTGTAGCCCACAGCCATATGCCATAGCCACATCAGGACCTAACATAAGGACAACTCAGAGTATGTTATTCTGTTCTTCTGAAATAGACTACATTCTCTTCATGTTACTTTAGACCTGTCTAAAATAAATAATGGATTTATTGTTATGGTGTAGGCTATATTACATGGATTTATTGTGAAGGTGTAGGCTATATTACATAGATTTATTGTGAAGGTGTAGGCTATATTACATAGATTTATTGTGAAGGTGTAGGCTATATTACATAGATTTATTGTGAAGGTGTAGGCTATATTACATAGATTATTGTGAAGGTGTAGGCTATATTACATCGATTTATTGTGAAGGTGTAGTCTATATTACGTAGATTTATTGTGAAGGTGTAGGCTATATTACATAGATTTATTGTGAAGGTGTAGGCTATATTACATAGATTTATTGTGAAGAAGTAGGGTATATTACATAGATTTACTGTGAAGGTGTAGGCTATATTACATAGATTTATTGTGAAGGTGTAGGCTATATTACATAGATTTACTGTGAAGGTGTAGGCTATATTACATAGATTTACTGTGAAGGTGTAGGCTATATTACATAGATTTATTGTGAAGGTGTAGGCTACATTACATAGATTTATTGGAATGTTTCAACTGTATATGTTCCAAAGGTCTGCATCAGTGGCGTTAAGCCAGGAGATGCTAAATGTGTTGATGTAAATTAACGGTCAGTTACTGTGAGACCAACAGCTATTTGCTTGACAATGACCGACTGATGAAATTTCGTGACCGCCTCGGCCCTAGCCACTCCACATCAACATTTTGCAAAAGTGCTTATTTATTGCCCGGATAAAACAGTACGTACATTGGGTTCTGTCCCAAAAGTGCATTTAAAAAAGGCAGTAGGTGCACAGTTTGTTACTTTCAGATTTGTTCATCAAGTGGTACCACTTTATTTCATCACACTCTAAAAGTGCTGATTAAAAAACATCCTGGTCTTTTCTAGAAAACACTCCATACTGTATCAGTGAGCAGAGACATATGGATGGAGTTAAAAAAGGCTTTGACATGGTATAGAAAAAAACATTTGTCCATTTGGTATTTCTTTATGCAGTGCCACTGGTGATACCATATAGTTTTCCAGCCCATACCACCTTGAATAGAATTTGGAGAGTATTTTGCCACAACGAGGTAACATCTCGAGGCACAGTTAAAATCTGCGTTAACAGTATAATTGATGTGCCCCCATACTGCTGCAGTTTAAATAATACTATGTAGCTTTAATGAATCAAACAGTTTAGTGAAACATTTCAAAGTAGGCCCTCCATGACTTTATATTTTACAATCATGGCACCAAGGGCACAATTCACATGGCTAGCTATGTACACCAAGGGTGCGATTCACATGGTTAGCTATGTACACCAAGGGTGCGATTCACATGGTTAGCTATGTACACCAAGGGTGCGATTCACATGGTTAGCTATGTACACCAAGTGTGCGATTCACATGGTTAGCTATGTACACCATGGGTGCGATTCACATGGTTAGCTATGTACACCATGGTTGCGGTTCACATGGTTAGCTATGTAAACCAAGGGTGCGATTCACATGGTTAGCTATGTACACCAAGGGTGCGATTCACATGGTTAGCTATGTACACCAAGGGTGCGATTCACATGGTTAGCTATGTACACCAAGGGTGCGATTCACATGGTTAGCTATGTACACCAAGGGTGCGATTCACATGGTTAGCTATGTACACCAAGGGTGCGATTCACATGGTTAGCTATGTACACCAAGGGTGCGATTCACATGGTTAGCTATGTACACCAAGGGTGCGATTCACATGGTTAGCTATGTACACCATGGGTGCGATTCACATGGTTAGCTATGTACACCATGGGTGCGATTCACATGGTTAGCTATGTACACCATGGGTGCGATTCACATGGTTAGCAATGCACACTTCCTCTAGTGGACTACCTTAGTGTTGTCTCCATTGTGTGGTGGAAATTCTAACCAAAAGTAGAGAGAGACAGTAGATTTTTTTTAAAGATTTGCAAAAATTGAGAAATTCAATAATCACTAAAATAGTTCAGAGTTGAGAAGCCCAACAAATAGTGTTTTCTCTCTCCTTTTATATAAACTACATCCTCTTATCTGTGTGACATTTAGCAGATGTGCAAAAACAGAGTTGTAAAAAGTAATTTAGCTCACCTGTGTAGATCAAGATTGCTGATATCACCACTATTCTCTGCAATTCCCACATAGCTAAATTCCTGCCGATTGTAAACACAGGAGGTCACCTACTGCGGTCGCACCCAAACAGCTCATAAATCTGTACGCTCAGATCCAGGGCAGTGTCAGTAAGTTACAGAACGGCAGGCAGGGTCAGGGGAACTAGAAAACAGGGACTACAGAGAACAGGAGTACGGTATAAAACACGCTGGCAGGCTTGACGGGACAAGACAAACTGGCAACAGACAAACACAAAACACAGGTATAAATGCACAGGGGCGACACCTGGAGTGGGGTGGAGACAAGCACAAGACAGGTGGAACATATCAGGATGTGACAATTCTATATTAAACTGTAGTATTATTTTATGTGGGTATTGGCTAATTTAAATGTAAAAACTTTACAAACATTTGCCAGGAGACATACAGAGACCTTTCGGATGTGGTGTGGAGACCATCCGGAGGTGTGTGTGTGTGTGTGTGTGTGTGTGAGAGAGAGAGTTCATTGCTCTGACTGTCATCACCTATACTGTCCTTTGAAGTATAGAGCATCTCCTATGGGCCTGATCATATCCTAAACTGTATCTGACCATTTCTCTGTTGCACTACAACCAGTTATTACTCTGAGTAATGAAGAGCTCATGTATGATTTCATGATTTAATTTGCTCCAGCAGGACCTTGGGAACATTTTCTTATTTCACTAAAACCAGGAGATTTTCCTTCAGAAAGGCCATAAGTCTGCTGCCATGACAGATATGGGGGTCACTGATGCTAAATGGTCCATTTATAGATTCACACTGAGAGGAGGATATTCAGTTGGATGGTTCCTGAACCTCTTTCTGAAGCCGTTTGACGCCATATATTTTCATTCATCTCCAGTGATCTGTGTGATAGAAGTCAAAGAGGAGAAACCTCTGCAATAGCTATATAATGTCCATATAATATTATATTTCATTATATAATATCCCTCCTGTCTTCTTCCTTACGGAGAGGTTTGAAACACCACTGTATCTCCATCGGAATATCTCTTATACTACATTTGTAAATTTTTTTTGTTAATTAAGAACAAGTTCTTATTTACAATGACGGCCTACACTGGCCAAACCCGGACGACACTGGGCGAATTGTGCACCACCCTATGGGACTCCCAATCCCGGCCGGTTGTGAAACAGCCTGGATTCAAACCAGGGTGTCTGTAGTGACGCCTCTAGCACTGAGATGCAGTGCATTAAACCACTGCGCCACTAAGGAGCCCATACATAAAATCAAATGTATTTATATAGCTCTTCTTACATCAGCTGATATATCAAAGTGCTGTACAGAAACCCAGCCAAAAAACCCAAACAGCAAGCAATGCAGGTGTAGAAGCACGGTGGATAGGAAAAACTCCCTTGAAAGGCCAGAACCTAGGAAGAAACCTAGAGAGAAACCATTCTATGAGGGGTGGCCAGTCCTCTTGTGGCTGTGCCGAGTGGAGATTATAACAGAACATGGCCAAGATGTTCAAATGTTCATAAATGACCAGCATGGTCAAATAATAGTATCACAGTGAACAGGTCAGGGTTCCATAGCCGCAGGCAGAACAGTTGAAACTGGAGCAGCAGTATGGCCAGGTGGACTGGGGACAACAAGGAGTCATCATGCCAGGTAGTCCTGAGGCATGGTCCTAGGGCTCAGGTCCTCCGAGAGAGAGAAAGAAAGAAAGAGATAATTAGAGAGCGCATACTTAAATTCACACAGGACACCGGATAAGACAGGAGAAGTACTCCAGATACAGTGCCTTGCGAAAGTATTTGGCCCCCTTGAACTTTGCGACCTTTTGCCACATTTCAGGCTTCAATCATAAAGATATAAAACTGTATTTTTTTGTGAAGAATCAACAACAAGTGGGACACAATCATGAAGTGGAACGACATTTATTGGATATTTCAAACTTTTTTAACAAATCAAAAACTGAAAAATTGGGCGTGCAACATTATTCAGCCCCCTTAAGTTAATACTTTGTAGCGCCACCTTTTGCTGCGATTACAGCTGTAAGTCGCTTGGGGTATGTCTCTATCAGTTTTGCACATCGAGAGACTGACATTTTTTTCCCATTCCTCCTTGCAAAACAGCTCGAGCTCAGTGAGGTTGGATGGAGAGCATTTGTGAACAGCAGTTTTCAGTTCTTTCCACAGATTCTCGATTGGATTCAGGTCTGGACTTTGACTTGGCCATTCTAACACCTGGATATGTTTATTTTTGAACCATTCCATTGTAGATTTTGCTTTATGTTTTGGATCATTGTCTTGTTGGAAGACAAATCTCCATCCCAGTCTCAGGTCTTTTGCAGACTCCATCAGGTTTTCTTCCAGAATGGTCCTGTATTTGGCTCCATCCATCTTCCCATCAATTTTAACCATCTTCCCTGTCCCTGCTGAAGAAAAGCAGGCCCAAACCATGATGCTGCCACCACCATGTTTGACAGTGGGGATTGTGTGTTCAGGGTGATGAGCTGTGTTGCTTTTACGCCAAACATAACGTTTTGCATTGTTGCCAAAAAGTTCAATTTTGGTTTCATCTGACCAGAGCACCTTCTTCCACATGTTTGGTGTGTCTCCCAGGTGGCTTGTGGCAAACTTTAAACAACACTTTTTATGGATATCTTTAAGAAATGGCTTTCTTCTTGCCAACTCTTCCATAAAGGCCAGATTTGTGCAATATACGACTGATTGTTGTCCTATGGACAGAGTCTCCCACCTCAGCTGTAGATCTCTGCAGTTCATCCAGAGTGATCATGGGCCTCTTGGCTGCATCTCTGATCAGTCTTCTCCTTGTATGAGATGAAAGTTCAGAGGGACGGCCAGGTCTTGGTAGATTTGCAGTGGTCTGATACTCCTTTCATTTCAATATTATCGCTTGCACAGTGCTCCTTGGGATGTTTAAAGCTTGGGAAATCTTTTTGTATCCAAATCCGGCTTTAAAATTCTTTACAACAGTATCTCGGACCTGCCTGGTGTGTTTCTTGTTCTTCATGATGCTCTCTGCGCTTTTAACGGACCTCTGAGACTATCACAGTGCAGGTGCATTTATACGGAGACTTGATTACACACAGGTGGATTGTATTTATCATCATTAGTCATTTAGGTCAACATTGGATCATTCAGAGATCCTCACTGAACTTCTGGAGAGAGTTTGCTGCACTGAAAGTAAAGGGGCTGAATAATTTTGCACGCCCAATTTTTCTGTTTTTGATTTGTTAAAAAAGTTTGAAATATCCAATAAATGTCGTTCCACTTCATGATTGTGTCCCACTTGTTGTTGATTCTTCACAAAAAAAATACAGTTTTATATCTTTATGTTTGAAGCCTGAAATGTGGCAAAAGGTCGCAGAGTTCAAGGGGGCCGAATACTTTCGCAAGGCACTGTATAACAGATTGACCCTAGCCCCCTGACACATAAACTACTGCAGCATTAAATACTGGAGGCTGAGACAGGAGGGGTCAGAAGACACTGTGGCCTGATCCGATGATATCCCCGGACAGGGCCAAACAGGCAGGATATAACCTCACCCACTTTGCCAAAGCACAGCCCCCACACCACTAGAGGGATATCTTCAACCACCAACCTACCATCCTGAGACAAGGCCGAGTATGGCCCACAAAGATCTCGGCCACTGCACAACCCAAGGGGGGGCGCCAACCCAGACAGGAAGACCACGTCAGTGTCCAACTCAAGTGACACACCCCTCCTAGGGACAGCATGGAAGAGCACCAGTAAACCAATCATAGGACCTACTGAAGAGATGAGTCATCAATAAAGACTTAAAGGTTGAGACCGAGTCTACGTATCTCATATGGGTAGGCAGACCATCCCATAAAAATGGAGCTCAATAGGAGAAAGCCCTGCCTCCAGCTGTTTGCTTAGAAATTCTAGGGACAATTAGGAGGCCTCAGTCTTGTGACCGTAGCGTACGTGTAGGTATGTACGGCAGGACCAAATCGGAAAGATAGGTGGAGCAAGCCCATGTAATGCTTTGTAGGTTAGCTGTAAAAACTTGAAATCAGCCCTTGCTAACAGAAAGCCAGTGTAGGGAGGCTAGCACTGGAGTAACATTATAACATTTTTTGGTTCTGGTCAGGATTCTAGCAGCCGTATTTAACACTAACTGAAGTTTATTTAGCCTTTATCCGGGTAGCCGGAAAGTAGAGCATTGCGGTAGTCTAACCCAGAAGTAACAAAAGCAAGGATACATTTTTCTGCATCATTTTTGGACAGAAAATGTCAGATTTTTGCAATGTTACATAAATGGAAAAAAGCTCTCCCTTGAGACAGTCTTGATATGTTTGTCAAAAGAGAGATCAGGGTCCAGAGTAACTCCGAGGTCCTTCACAGTTTTATTTGAGACGACTGTACAATCATCAAGATGAATTGTCAGATTCAACAGAAGATCTCTTTGTTTCTTGGGACCTGGAACAAGCATCTCTGTTTGGTCCGAGTTTAAAAGCAGAAAGTTTGCAGCCATCCACTTCCTTATGTCTGAAACACAGGCTTCCAGCGAGGGCAATTTTGGGTTTCACCATGATTCATTGAAATGTACAGCTGTGTGTCATCCACATAGCAGTGAAAGTTAATGTTATGTTTCGAATGACATCTCCAAGAGGTAAAATATATCCTGAAAACAATAGTGGTCCTAAAACAGAACCTTGAGGAACACCAAAATGTACAGTTGATTTGTCAGAGGACAAACCATTCACAGAGACAAACTGACATCTTTCCGACAGGTAAGATCTAAACCAGGCCAGAAAAGTATTTAGTCAGCCACCAATTGTCCAAGTTCTCCCACTTAAAAAGATGAGAAAGGCCTGTCATTTTCATCATAGGTACACTTCAACTATGACAGACAAAAGAAGAAATGGAGGAAAATAAGTATTTGGTCAACTACAAACAAGCAAGATGTCTGGCTCTCACAGACCTCTTCTTTAAGAGGCTCCTCTGTCCTCCACTCGTTACCTGTATTAATTACACCTGTTACGAACTTGTTATCAGTATAAAAGACACCTGTCCACAACTTCAAACAGTCACACTCCAAACTCCACCATGGCCAAGACCAAAGAGCTGTCAAAGGACACCAGAAACAAAATTGTAGACCTGCACCAGGCTGAGAAGACTGAATCTGCAATAGGTAAGCAGCTTGGTTTGAGGAAATCAACTGTGGGAGCAATTATTAGGAAATGGAAGACATACAAGACCACTGATAATCTCCCTCGATCTGGGGCTCCACGCAAGATCTCACCCTGTGGGGTGAAAATTATCATAAGAACGGTGAGCAAAAATACCAGAACCACACGGGGGGACCTAGTGAATGACCTGCAGAGAGCTGGGACCAAAGTAACAAAGCCTACCATCAGTAACACACTACGCCACCAGGGACTCAAATCCTGCAGTGCCAGTCGTGTCCCCCTGCTTAAGCCAGTACATGTCCAGGCCTGTCGGAAGTTTGCTAGAGAGCATTTGGATGATCCAGAAGAAGATTGGGAGAATGTCATATGGTCAGATGAAACCAAAATATAACTTTTTGGTAAAAACTCAACTCGTTGTGTTTGGAGGACAAAGAATGCTGAGTTGCATCCAAAGAACACCATACCTACTGTGAAGCATGGGGGTGGAAACATCATGCTTTGGGGCTGTTTTTCTGCAAAGGGACGAGGACGACTGATCCGTGTAAAGGAAAGAATGAATGGGGCCATGTATCGTGAGATTTTGAGTGAAAACCTCCTTCCATCAGCAAGGGCATTGAAGATGAAACGTGGCTGGGTCTTTCAGCATGACAATGATCCCAAACACACCGCCCGGGCAACGAAGGAGTGGCTTCATAAGAAGCATTTCAAGGTCCTGGAGTGGCCTAGCCAGTCTCCAGATCTCAACCCCATAGAAGATCTTTGGAGGGAGTTGAAAGTCCGTGTTGCCCAGCAAGAGTCCCAAAACATCACTGCTCTAGAGGAGATCTGCATGGAGGAATGGGCCAAAATACCAGCAACAGTGTGTGAAAACCTTGTGAAGACTTACAGAAAATGTTTGACCTCTGTCATTGCCAACAAAGGGTATATAACAAAGTATTGAGATAAACTTTTGTTCTTGATCAAATACTTATTTTCCACCACAATTTGCAAATTAATTAATAAAAAATCCTTCAATGTGATTTTCTGGATTTTTTTTCTCATTTTGTCTGTCATAGTTGAAGTGTACCAATGATGAAAATTACAGGCCTCTCTCATCTTTTTAAGTAGGAGAACTTGCACAATTGGTGGCTGACTAAATACTTTTTTGCCCCACTGTATATATTTTTAAATAAACTTCAATTACCTGTTAAATACAAATGCAAGGCAAACTGGGAACGGGTTTCTTGGGGTAAAGTTCAGAATTTCAATATACACTTTTTTTGTACAGATGTCAGATCTTAATATGACCCATTTTGTTGCTGGTGGAAAATAATCCTGCAGCAGGTTGAATAAATATTGAATATTTAGAATCGCCGTCAAGGGGCAGCTTGAAGTGCTGTTTGTAGGCTATTCAATCATTGAAACTGGAGGTTCACTGGACGTCAGTTAAACTAGCCTATGTAGTCTACGTGCAGGTTACAGCGTGTCTCGTGTGATGTTTGTGGATTACCAGAAATTGACATATTTGTATTTTTTATTAGGGAAAATATGTTTTTTAGATCAATTTATCAAGGCACAAGGCGAGACCCAGATGCAGACACAGGAGGCAGATGGTTGGAGTCTTACAATGTTTATTAATCTAAAAAGGGGTAGGCAAGAGAATGGTCGTGTAGAGGCAAAAGGTCAAAACCAGTTCAGAGTCCAATAGGTACCAAAGGGCAGGCAGATTCAAGGTCAGAGCAGGTAGGATGATCAGGCAGGCGGGAAGGTAGTCCAGAGTCAGGCAGTGGTCAAAACCGGGAGGACTAGCAAAAGAGAATAGAAAAGGAGTACGGGGAAAAGCACGCTGGTTGACTTGACTAAACATACAAGACAAACTGGCACAGGTAGACAGGAAACACAGGGATAAATACACTGGGTGTCACGATCGTTTGTAGAATTAACGGACCAAGGCGCATACGTAGAATTCCACATGTTTATTAAATGAAACTCACAAAAACAATAAAGAGCAACGAAACGAGCTCACATCAACACAAAAACAAGATCCCACAAAAACCCAGTGGGAAAAGGCTGCCTAAATATGATCCCCAATCAGAGACAACAATATACAGCTGCCTCTGATTGGGAACCATACCAGGCCTACATAGACATACAATAACCTAGATAACACACCCTAGTCACACCCCGACCTAACCAACATAGAGAATAAAAGGCTCTCTATGGTCAGGGCATGACACTGTGAAAATAAGCGACACCTGGAGGGGTGGAGCCAATCACAGGGACAGGTGAAACAGATCAGGGCGTGAAACAATTGTTTTATTATATGTTCAAGGCAAGCAATAGGCTAGATAAATGGTTGGTTGCCTCAGTGCCTGTGTGGTCCAGTGTTTACCACACACAGAGTTGGCATGGGTTCAAATCCGGACCACTGCCGTTTGAATGTCTGGAGGAATTAGTACTTTCCTAGTTACCCTCTGTGGGCTGTACTGTCTGGAAGAGCTAGTACTGTTCTAGTTACTCTCTGTGATCTGTACTGTCTGGAGGAACTAGTACTGTCCTAGTTACTCTCTGTGGGCTGTACTGTCTGGAAGAGCTAGTACTGTTCTAGTTACTCTCTGTGATCTGTACTGTCTGGAGGAACTAGTACTGTCCTAGTTACTCTCTGTGGGCTGTACTGTCTGGAGGAACTAGTACTGTCCTAGTTACTCTCTGTGGGCTGTACTGTCTGGAGGAACTAGTACTGTCCTAGTTACTCTCTGTGGGCTGTACTGTCTGGAGGAACTAGTACTGTCCTAGTACTGTCCTAGTTACTCTCTGTGGGCTGTACTGTCTGGGAAAGCTAGTACTGTTCTAGTTACTCTCTGTGGTCTGTACTGTCTGGAGGACAGTACAGACCTAGTTACTCTCTGTAACAACACAAAAGTTACTCTCTGTAACTAGGCAGAACTAAGAACAGATATAGCCCTTGGTTCGCTCCAGACATGACTGCCCTCGACCAGTACAAAGTACATCCTGTGGCGGATTGCAATAGCATCAAATAGTCCCCGCGATATGCAACTGTTCAAGGAAGTCAGGAACCAATACACCCAGTCAGTCAGGAAAGCAAAGGCCAGCTTTTTCAAGCAGAAATTTGCATCCTGTAGCTCTAACTCCATAAAGGTCTGGGACACAGTAAAGTCCATGGAGAACAAGAGCACCCCCTCCCAGCTGCCCACTGCACTGAGGCTAGGTAACACGGTCACCACCGATAAATCTATGATAATCGAAAACTTCAACAAGCATTTCTCAACGGCTGGCCATGCCTTCCTCCTGGCTACTCCAACCTCGGCCAACAGCTCCACTTCTCCTTTACCCAAATCCAGAGAGCAGATGTTCTGAAAGAGCTGCAAAACCTGGACCAGTACAAATCAGCTGGGCTTAACAATTTGGACCCTCTATTTCTGAAACTATCAACCGCCATTGTCGCAACCCCTATTACCAGCCTGTTCAACCTCTCTTTCATATCGTCTGAGATCCCCTTGGATTGGAAAGCTGCCGCAGTCATCCCCCTCTTCAAAGGGGGAGACACCCTGGACCCAAACTATTACAGATCTATATCCATCCTGCCCTGCCTATCTAAGGTCTTCGAAAGCCAAGTCAACAAACAGATCACTGACCATCTCGAATCCCACTGTTCCTTCTCCGCTGTGCAAACTGGTTTCCGAGCCGGTCACGGGTGCACCTCAGCCATGCTCAAGGTACTAAACAATATCATATCCGCCATCGACAAAAGACAGTACTGTGCAGCCGTCTTCATCGACCTGGCCAAGGCTTTCGACACTGTCAATCACCATATTCTTATCGGCAGACTCAGTAGCCTCAGTAGTTTTTCTAATGACTGCCTTGCCTGGTTCACCAACTACTTTGCAGACAGAGTTCAGTGTGTCAAATTAGAGGGCATGTTTTCCGGTCCTCTGGCAGTCTCTATGGGGGTGCCACAATATTAAATTCTCGGGCTGATATTGATATATCAATGATGTTGCTCTTGCTGCGGGCGATTCCCTGATCCACCTCTACGCAGACGACACCATTCTGTATACTTCTGGCCCTTCCTTGGACACTGTGCTATCTAACCTCCTATCGAGCTTCAATGCCATACAACACTCCTTCCTTGGCCTCCAACTGCTCTTAAACGCTAGTAAAACCAAATGCATGCTTTTCAACCATTCTCTGCCTGCACCCGCACGCCCGACTAGCATCACCACCTAGAATATGTGGACATCTATAAGTACCTAGGTGTCTGGCTAGACTGTAAACTCTCCTTCCAGACTCATAACAAACGACTCCAATCTAAAATCAAATCTAGAGTCGGCTTTCTATTTCGCAACAAAGCCTCCTTCACTCACGCCGCCAAACTTACCCTAGTAAAACTGACTATCCTACCGATCCTCGACTTCGGCGATGTCATCTACAAAATAGCTTCCAATACTCTACTCAGCAAACTGGATGCAGTTTATCACAGTGCCATCTGTTTTGTTACTAAAGCACCTTATACCACCCACCACTGCGACCTGTATGCTCTAGTCGGCTGGCCCTCACTACATATTCGTCGCCAGACCCACTGGCTCCAAATCATCTACAAGTCCATGCTAGGTAAAGCTCCACCTTATCTGAGTTCACTGGTCACAATGGCAACACCCTCCCGTAGCACGCGCTCCATCAGGTGCATCTCACTTATCATCCCTAAAGCCAACTCCTCATTTGGCCGCCTTTCCTTCCAGTTCTCTGCTGCCTGTGACTGGAACGAATTGCAAAAATCGCTGAAGTTGGAGACTTTTATCTCCCTCACCAACTTCAAACATCTGCTATCTGAGCAGCTAACCGATCGCTGCAGCTGTACATAGTCCATCGGTAAATAGCCAACCCACTTTACCTACCTTATCCCCATACTGTTTTTATTTATTTACTTTTCTGCTCTTTTGCACAACAGTATCTCTACCTGCACATGACCATCTGATAATTTATCACTCAAGTGTTAATCTGCTAAATTGTAATTATTCGCCTACCTCCTCATGCCTTTTGCACACAGTGTATATAGACTCTTTCTTTTTTCTACTGTGTTATTGACTTGTTTATTGTTTACTCCATGTGTAACTCTGTGTTGTCTGTTCACACTGCTATGCTTTATCTTGGCCAGGTCGCAGTTGTAAATGAGAACTTGTTCTCAACTAGCCTACCTGGTTAAATAAAGGTGAAATAAATAAATAAATAAAAATTCTATAAAATAATTTATTAATATTTAATTAATCAAACTGAACACTGAAATACAAAACAACAAAGTGAACGAACGAAACCGAAACAGTCGAATACACAAAACACAGAACAGAAAATAATCATCCACAAATCAAGGGTGAAAACAGGCTGCCTAAGTATGATTCTCAATCAGCGACAACGATTGACAGCTGCCTCTGATTGAGAATCATACCAGGCCAAACACAGAAATATCAACTCTTAGAAAAACAAACATAGACAACCCACCCAACTCACGCCCTGACCAACTAAAACAAAGACATAACAAAAGAACTAAGAACATGACAAGATATTTATACACACTTTACACATCAATAGCACATATTTCCTATGTTGCCTGTATTAAGAATTGCTTGTCATGTGCCAGTCACCATGAACGATAAAGTTATTTCAAAATGGGATTTTATTGAATTTTTTGACATAGAGTAAGTAACTGGAGCCATATCAGGCGTTGAATATTAGCTGATGTTTTAGTTGTTGCGGTGTGGAAGTGGCTAAAGTGCTTAAGTCAGAACCATTTCCATATTTCTTATTCTGATAATGGAGCGCCCTGCCATCACCAAATTACCCTAACACTTCTAAAACACAACCTGCCAATAACTGCCTCCAAACACACACACACACACACACACACTGCTAAAACACACCCTACCAACAAACTCGATTAGCTAATGTCCAAAAAGGTGGTGTCTGCACGCCCACTGCATTTAACGGCTGTGTGTGTGTGTGTGTGTGTGTGTCTGCCACAAAGCTTCACCTCTCTCTGAAGATACACAGAGATACACTGAACAAAAATATAAACGCAACTTGTAAAGTGTTGGTCCCATGTTTCATGAGCTGAAATAAAAGATCCTACACATTTTTCATACACACAAAAAGCGTTTTTCTTTCAAATTTTGTGCACACATTTGTTTACATCCCTGTTAGTGAGCATTTCTCCATTTGCCAAGATATTTCATCCACCTGACAGGTGTGGCATATCAAGAAGCTGATTAAACAACATGAACATTACACAGGTGCACCTTGTGCTATGGGACAATAAAAGGTCACTGTAAAATGTGCAGTTTTTGTCACACAACACAATGCCACAGATGTCTCAAGTTTTGAGGGAGCTTGCAATTGGCGTACTGACTACATGAATGTCCACCAGAGCTGTTGCCAGATATATTCTGATTCTGATTGACCCATGGCTACACCTATGCCCAGTCATGTGAAATCCATAGATTAGGGCCTAATCTATTTATTTCAATTGACTGATTTCCTTATATGAACTGTAACTCAGCAAAATAGTTTAAATTGTTGCATGTTGCATTTATATTTTTGTTCAGTGTATGTTCCCTCAAACTGCCTGTCTACACATTCCCGTCCCACCAATCAGAACACATTTCCTGCCCTGTCCCTCCAATCAGAATGTGCTTCCATGCCTGTCCCTCCAAACAGAACCTTGTGTTTTTCCTGGCCTGTATTTTATGTAGGGAGCAGAGTGCAGTGGCTTCCATCAGTGCTTGGCCCTCAGGTGGCCTCAGCCCAATCTGTCTAAGGGGCTCTAACTGGCTCACTGTGAATTGTGCTTACTCTCATTCTCTCACTTAACCAGACAAGGCTATCTGTCTTCCGTCTGATCCCTGCTATGAGCCCTGCTTGACCTGCTCCAAAGATGTAATTCCATAAAAGCAGGCAATCAATAGGACAGAAAAGGTACTCTCATTTTTCATTTATGATAAAACGGTGAAAAGCAAATGGCCAAACGGGGAGGGAGCAGAGAAGTGTGTGTGTGCGCTATTTATGAAATTGATGACAGACTAATCATTCTGCGAACAAAAAGTGTGACAAACCAGCACACACACACACTCTTCTCTCTCTCACACACACACACACACATGCACACACACAGCTATGGACGTCTTGATAGACCGACACACAGAGATCCGGACTCCACTTTGCATTGTACAAATCTGACCACTAGATGGCAATGTGTTAGAATGTTTTTTTTTAAACAGCTGCAGCAATCAATTCTTGTGCGGTGTAGTGTGTCAAAAATGCGAAAATATTAATTTCATAGCTTCTGGAAACGTTTCCTGGAAGATATAAATACAATATCCACACTTACACACAAGGGGACACAAGGAGCAGATACAAACACACACACACAGATACACACACACACACACACACACACAGATACACCACACACACACACACACACAAACACACACACACTGTATAAAGATTCATTAATCTCCAATGTAACAGTACTCTCCCTCCGCCTGCGATAGATATTACAGTAAATGCTGATGCTTATCTCAAAGCCAGACTGCCCTTGAAACGGCTGCAGTTCCATGCCCAGCTAATTCTATTCAGATTCAATTGTGGGCCGTATTTCTCACTGTTGTGTAAATGGCTCTCAAGCCTGAGTTTATGCTTTCAGCACATAGAAATACAAACAAAGAGATATTCTCTCTTTATCTTCCTCTCCCCCTCCCCTCCCTCCTCTGTTTTCCCTTCCCTACTTCATGTTTCTCTTTTAAAGAGAAATAAGCATGGGTTGACGTTCCTTGCAGCAAGGTTGTGGTAATAGCTTATTAGCAGCCAATACGCATCAGTCATTTTGCGTTAAATGAACAGCTCAAAACTAATGCAAAATCCCTAGGACAGGCACATCACTGCACAACTCTGAGCTAAATAGCTGGAGCATCTCCCTCCCACGCACATCTGGTGTTGGGTTCAAATTCAAGATAAGTTGTGCCCTTGGGATCAGGATATCAGGGCCTGCTCAGAGAAAACAATCGTACTGACTACTGTTAGTCAGTAGAGCAAAGTTTATTGAACTCAATGAAAATGTATTCATATTTTGGTGGATGCTGCTGGGTGTGATTGATGTGGGGAAATGAAAATGGAAATGCAAAACAAGATTATGAGAACAAGAGGAAACTCCATAAGGGAACAAGAGGAAACTCCATAAGGGAACCAGAAGAACCTCCATAAGGGAACCAGAGGAAACTCCATAAGAGAACCAGGGAACCAGAGGAAACTCCATAAGGGAACCAGAGGAAACTCCATAAGGGAACCAGAAGAAACTCCATAAGGGAACCAGAGGAAACTTCATAAGAGAACCAGAAGAAACTCCATAAGGGAACCAGAGGAAACTCCATAAGAGAACCAGGGAACCAGAGGAAACTCCATAAGGGAACCAGAGGAAACTCCATAAGGGAACGAGAAGAAACTCCATAAGGGAACCAGAGGAAACTTCATAAGAGAACCAGAGGAAACTCCATAAGGGAACCAGAGGAAACTCCATAAGGGAACCAGAGGAAACTCCATAAGAGAACCAGAGGAAACTCCATAAGAGAACCAGAGGAAACTCCATAAGGGAACCAGAGGAAACTCCATAAGAGAACCAGAGGAAACTCCATAAGAGAACCAGAGGAAACTCCATAAGAGAACCAGAGGAAACTCCATAAGAGAACCAGAGGAAACTCCATAAGAGAACCAGAGGAAACTCCATAAGAGAACCAGAGGAAACTCCATAAGAGAACCAGAGGAAACTCCATAAGAGAACCAGAGGAAACTCCATAAGAGAACCAGAGGAAACTCCATAAGAGAACCAGAGGAAACTCCATGAGGAAACTCAAATTATATATATATTTTTTTAATATATTTTTTTTCACCTTTAGTTAACCAGGTAGGCTAGTTGAGAACAATTTCTCATTTACAACTGCGACCTGGCCAAGATAAAGGAAAGCAGTGCGACAGAAACAACATCACAGAGTTACACATGGAATAAACAAACATACAGTCAATAACACAATAGAAAAAGAAGAAAGTCTATATACAGTGTGTGCAAATGGCATGAGGAGGTAAGGCAATAAATAGGCCATAGTAGCAAAGTAATTACAATTTAGCAGATTAACACTGGAGTGATAGATGAGTCGATGATGATGAGCAGATGATGGTTTGTAAGTAGTGATACTGGTGTGCAAAAGAGCAGCAAAGTAAATAAAAACAGTATGGGGATGAGGTAGGTAGATTGGGTAGGCTATTTACAGATGGACTATGTACAGCTGTAGCGAACGGTTAGCTGCTCAGATAGCTGATGTTTAAAGTTAGTGAAGGAAATGTAAGTCTCCAGCTTCAGTTATTTTTGCAATTCGTTCCAGTCACTGGCAGCAGAGAACTGGAAGGAAAGGTGGCCAAAGAGGTGTTGGCTTTGGGGACGACCAGTGAGATATACCTGCTGGAGTGCGTGCTACGGGTGGGTGTTGTTATCGTGACCAGTGAGCTGAGATAAGGCAGAGCTTTACCAAGCATAGACTTATAGATGACCTTGAGCCAGTGAGTCTGGCGACGAATATATAGCGAGGACCAGCCGACTAGAGCATACAGGTCGCAGTGGTGGGTGGTATAAGGCGCTTTAGTAACAAAACAGATGTCACTGTGATAGACTGCATCCAATTTGCTGAGTACAGTATAGGAAGCTATTTTGTAGATGACCTCCCCGAAGTAGAGGATCGGTAGGATAGCCAGTTTTACTAGGGTAAGTTTGGCGGTGTGAGTGAAGGAGGTTTTGTTGCGAAATAGAAAGCCGATTCTAGATTTGACTTGATTCATTTTAGGAATAAGTCCAAAAGACACCTTATCTAAACGTTTATGGGTGGTAAACTGTAACAAGTTACACTATACCTTATCTAACCGTTTATGGGTGGTAAACTGTAACAAGTTACACTATCCCTTAGCTAACTGTTTATGGGTGGTTAACTGTAACAAGTTACACTATACCTTATCTAAACGTTTATGGGTGGTAAACTGTAACAAGTTACACTATACCTTATCTAACCGTTTATGGGTGGTAAACTGTAACAAGTTACACTATACCTTATCTGAACGTTTATGGGTGGTAAACTGTAACAAGTTACACTATACCTTATCTAACCGTTTATGGGTGATAAACTGTAACAAGTTACACTATATCTTAGCTAACTGTTTATGGGTGGTAAACTGTAACAAGTTACACTATCCCTTAGCTAACTGTTTATGGGTGGTAAACTGTAACAAGTTACACTATCCCTTAGCTAACTGTTTATGGGTGGTAAACTGTAACAAGTTTCACTATCCCTTAGCTAACTGTTTATGGGTGGTAAACTGTAACAAGTTACACTATCCCTTAGCTAACTGTTTATGGGTGGTAAACTGTAACAAGTTACACTATCCCTTAGCTAACACTTTATGGGTGGTAAACTGTAACAAGTTACACTATCCCTTAGCTAACTGTTTATGGGTGGTAAACTGTAGGGCAAATGTATGGTTAAGTTCATTATTATGTTAGTGAAGCCCATTTGATGATAATGATGACTCTTCAATTTATTGAAGAAAGTGGAGTGATGGATCTCTAAAAGTCCATGTATGTAGTGAAGGATTCAATTGAAACTTTAGCTGGAGGAAACTGCAACACTTTGCTGAGTTGAAGGATTAAATTGAAGCCTTAGTGGGGTGGATTCTCCATCTGGAGCACATTGCTATGAGCATGGGGTGAAAGACTTCAGAGAAGCCCCAATCTGACGATGACTCTGTTAAATTTACTGAACCGAATGGATTGATGGATCTCTAAAAAGTCCACATATGTAGGTAAAGTGAAGGATTCAATTGAAACTTTACCTGGAGGAAATGCCAACATTGTTGGAAACTCCAACACAGTTGCTGAGGTGAAGGATTCAATTGAAGCCTTAGCAGGGAGGAAACTCCATCTGAAGCTCATTTATGAGCTGAGTGGTCCAGTTGATAGGGTGAAAACTGTGGTTGGAGCCTTAGCTGGAGGAATTGTTGCATTTCCATTGTTGTTTTCATTGCATTTCCATTCAGGAGGATCTATCAATCACATTATTATTATGAACAGTACTGACGTCAATTGGGAGAACCAAGGACATGGGTGCATAATGTTATGAGATTCTCACTAGTGTTTACAGAACAACTGGTTCTGAGAGATTAGGATCAGGACCTGCAATCGTAAGAAGCAAGCAGCTGTAACAAAATGGACGACTGCAGTGTTGCTGTTGTTATCAGTACATGTTGAATGGGTTGCTATTGTGTAATAATATGAAAGTGGACGACTGCAGTGTTGCTGTTGTTATCAGTACATGTTGAATGGGTTGCTATTGTGTAATAATATGAAAGTGGACGACTGCAGTGTTGCTGTTGTTATCAGTACATGTTGAATGGGTTGCTATTGTGTAATAATATGAAAGTGGACGACTGCAGTGTTGCTGTTGTTATCAGTACATGTTGAATGGGTTGCTATTGTGTAATAATATGAAAGTGGACGACTGCAGTGTTGCTGTTGTTATCAGTACATGTTGAATGGGTTGCTATTGTGTAATAATATGAAAGTGGACGACTGCAGTGTTGCTGTTGTTATCAGTACATGTTGAATGGGTTGCTATTGTGTAATAATATGAAAGTGGACGACTGCAGTGTTGCTGTTGTTATCAGTACATGTTGAATGGGTTGCTATTGTGTAATAATATGAAAGTGCGTATTCTTATTTGAAATGTATGTAGTTCTCTACCTGCCTGTTAATTCTATGTATTGTCTTATTTTATTAGTTGTTTATATATGTAGTTCTGTACCTGTCTATTAATGTTCTGTATTATGTCATGTTTTACATTTTGTGTGAACCCAAGTGGTGCAGCGGTCTAAGGCACTGCATCTTAGTGCTAGAGGCGTCACTACAGACCCTGGTTCGGTCCAGGGTCTGTAGTGCTCGGAAGTCCCGTAGGATGGCACACAATTTGCCCAGCATCGTCTGGGTTAGAAGAGAGTTTGGCCGTCATTGTAAAATAAGAATTTGTTCTGAACTCAAACAAAAATGAATGAAGCAGCTTTGGCTAAAGGGCATCCTGATAAAATACTAAACGTTAACCAAAAGCAGGGATGAAAATCTCTCGTGTTAATGGGGGAGTCTTCTGTGTCATGTTTTATCTATCTGCTAATAGAAAAGATCAAATAAAGAAAATATGTCCACAGAACAAAATAACACCTCTATTTCATATTTACTTGAACACTTTATATTGTTTTCTGTTTCATGACGTCTTCATGGTCTTGCAGTATACTTGATTTACATTGTTTCAATAAACTGAAGTTAAGTTAGAACACAGAAACGAACACATGACAGTATGACAGGGACTCTAAATAAACAAGGGGCAAATACTGTTTTTATTTTGGAGACAGATTGGAGGGGAGAGAAAAATGTATGTTTTCCAAATTTCCCATCTTTGAACTGCACTTCTTTTTCCTGTAAAGTGGAAGTGAAAATCTCTTCATCTCTACTTACCTTGGGCTATCTTTTCTATTCTTTCTTCTTCTTTGTTATTTTTTTACTGGTGACGAGGAGAGGGTGAGAGTCTTTAACATTGCTGCAATTTTAAACAACAAAGAGAGGAACTGTGAAACAGCAACAATAGCGAAGATTGACGGAGAGATGGTGAAGAAAGTGTAGAAGAATACAATATATGGGGTGGAAGGGGAGAATAGAGATACGAAGAAAGAAAAGTCAGAGAGGAAGATTAGAAAAGAGGAGACAATAGTGGCATGTTGATTATACACACTGAGTGAACAGAACCTTAGGAACATCTGCTCTTTCCATGACTTTGACTGACCAGGTGAATCCAGGTGAAAGCTATGATCCCGTATTGATGTCACCTGTTAAATACACTTCAATCAGTGTAAATGAAGGAGAGGAGACGGGTTATAGAAGGATGGTTAAGCTTTGAGACAATTGAGACATGGATTGTGTGTGTGTGCCATTCAGAAGGTGAATGGGCAAGACAAAATATTTAAGTGCCTCTGAACAAGGTATGGTAGTAGGTGCCAGGGGAACCAGTTTGAGTGTCAAGAACTGCAACGCTGCTGGTTTTTTCACACTCAACAGCTTCCGGTGTATACCACCCAAAGGACATCCAGCCCTGTGGGAAATATTGGCATCAACACGGGCCAGCATCCCTGTGGAACGTTTTGGACACCTTGTAGAGTCCATGCCCCGATGAATTAACGCTGTTCTGAAGGAAAAAGAGGGTGCAACACAATATTAGGACAGTGTTCCTAATGTGTTATACACTCAGTGTATGTTGTTATTAGCTAGATTTCCATCCAATTAGCGACAGATTTTCATGCGAATATTCTTAAATCCGCATAAAGAAAATAAGCAGATTTTCCCACCAATGGTGTGTTTCTACCAAACAGACTTGTTGCAGATAAAAACCACTGTGTGATGACCTAGTGCTCATAAAGTTCAATGTGATTCCATCGCAATGGTGTGTTTCTACCAAACAGACTTGTTGCAGATAAAAACCACTGTGTGATGACCTAGTGCTCACAAAGTTCAATGTGATTCCATCGCATTTTCTTCTCTAACCATCATTTTGTCACAAAAACAGTTGCGTTAAATAGAATATGTGCCTACTCCGGTCTTTACATGTGCTCTCTAGCCCCAGCTTGCAGAAACAGTGCATGTAGTCTACATGATGAGATTATTATGGATAAGAGCAAGAATAGTTTAATTTGTCAAACAAGAGTCAAGCATGGATCATCATGTAACTAGAATAAGACCCTCAATATTTATCCGAAAGGAGCATCAAGATGACCATACACTTTCACAACCCTATGAAGTTCATCATAACATGTTTCATCTATAGCCTAATAAACTGCATGCTTACCCAAGTCGTAGTGGGAGGACCACACACCATATCATCTTGTGACTCCAAGTTTACCTTGATATGATTGGTTATTATATCAATATTGGCGCATAAAGGCATTTCCACCATCATTTTTCGCATAATACATTTTACAGACACAAAAATATCGAATGAACAAATGACCTGTCGGCATTTATAAAATTGTACCACAACTTCCTGTTTCCATCACAGCTGTTGTGATGTTTTTTTATACAGTATGACTTTACTCACTTGAAAACTAAAATGTCCAGAAATCTTCCAGAAATCTCAGCGCTCGGAGTCAGACCTGTTTTTGCCGACATCAGAATAGAGGTTGTTTGAAGTGTCGGCGGGGGAACTGCGTTAGAGCTGTCAAATACACAAGTGACTTAAAGAGGACATTTCCCTTGGCTGCACAGAGTCACATTAACAGAAATCTCATGCAGCCTTGATTACAAGTTGGAACACTGGAGTGTGAGATGTGACCTACACCTCGATTTGGACGATAGATCCTCATTATTTTGTTCAATGACTTTATTTGAGCATAGTTATTTCTATATAGCCTACAATTTGTCGTTCTGGAAATCTAACATGGGTGGGGTGGGTGTGGCTTCGTGACAACGATCGCAAGAGCAGCTGCTGACCAAATTGATGGCTCCAGCACAGTTCCACCTCGGACAC
>NC_034192.2:52850197-52875197 GCF_002021735.2 Oncorhynchus kisutch | reverse complement strand
GTGTGTGTGTGAGAGAGAGAGAGAGAGAGAGAGGGAGACATCCATTTGTAACACAACAGAGATAGATAAGCCGAGGTCTGGGAGATTTACCATACTCAGCTGTTGACGTGGATGTAAGTTTGAAAGATCTCAAATGTCACACTGAGGAGGTTTTATAGATAGAAAACACTTGTTGTGTGTTATTGTACTGCTGTATATGTCTGACCGCAACCCTAGTGAACAGAGTGATGGTTTAAACCGCTCAACCACTGAACACACACAGAGACACAATGATCAATATTGACCACAGAGATGTCGTCATAGTGTGGACATATCCTTTTGTCATCACGCTGTCCTCTTACAGGATGGGATTTAAGACCTTTTTTTTGTGCTGCACTGGTGAAGTCCTAGTTGGTGCTAGAACGGATGCTTTAAAAGTTCCGACGCTTTATTGGAACCCAGCTGTGATGCTTTAATCAGCATACCAAAGCTGTACTCTTACAGGATGGGATCTAATGGCTGGTTACATTGCTCACTGCTCTGTTGTTGCTCTAGCTGTCTGTAGAGTGGATGGCGTAACAGTACTCAGCAGTAAACACAAATGTCTGTGGAAATGACAACACAGAGGAGAGAAGAGAGAGTAATCCATCATACAGAGATGGCATGGAGGGATTGAAGCTACAGTATATCCTTTCTCTCTCTTTCTTTCTCTCTCTCTTTCTGTTCTCTCTCTCTCTGTTTTCCCCCTTTGTCTCTCTCTCTGTTTCCCCCCATTTCTCTCTCTCCCTTTCTCAGACATCCACTCCACTCCCTCCCTCCATCTCTCGCTCTCTTTCCTTCTCTCTCTCCTCTCTTTTTCTGTCTCTGTTTCTGCCCCTTTCTCCATCTCCCTCTCTCGGACATCCATTCCACTCCCTCCATCTCTTTATGTAATTCTCTTCTGTTTTCCTCCTCTGTGACTTTTTCAACAATAACACACATCTATCTCTATCTGACAGTGGCGCTGCGCTGGAGCATGCTGATAAGGAGTGTGTGTATGTGTGTGCATTTATGCTTCTGTCTGTGTGTACGTGCGTGTGTGCATGAGTGCATGTTGGCGTGGTTCTGTAAATTAAATTATGTCCAAATGTGACAGTGATGAAGTGGTTTTCATTGCTGCAGTTATTGACTCTATCAGCTCTCCTGTCCAGGGGCATTACAACAGCTAGGTCTGCTTTCTATACCAAATACCATGCGGGCCCAGGCTCACGGTGAGTCCCAAATGCCTATTGCCTATACAGTGCACTATGGCCCCTGTTCAAAAGTAGCATACTTAAAAGCATATAGGGTGCTATTTGTGACACGTCCTGAGCCTGGGTCTCCATGGTACTTGCTGCAGGAGAAGGGAATAGGGTGCAAGTGTTACGGTTTTCTAGGTGTGAAGGATAGTCGGACCAAACTGCAGCGTGTAGATTGTGATCCATGTTTAAAGAACAACGTACAACACGAATAAACACAAACACTACAAAACAAAGAACGTAACGAAAACCGAAACAGCCTAATACTGGTGCTAACTAACATAGAGGACACTAAGGACAATCACCCATGACAAACTCAAAGAATATGGCTGCCTAAATATGGTTCCCAATCAGAGACAACGATAAACACCTGCCTCTGATTGAGAACCACTCCAGACAGCCATAGACCTTGCTAGATAACCCCACTAGCTACAATCCCAATACATACACACCAAAACCCCAAGACAAAACACACCACAATACAAAACCCCATGCCACACCCTGGCCTGACCCAATACATGAAGATAAACACAAAATACTTAGACCAGGGCGTGACAGCAAGTCTCAACACAGTTTAATGACAAATTGTAAATCAAAAATCACACAGCCTCCCTGCCTTAATAGTCTATGAGCTTGAATGAGATGTTGGGTGGGGAGGAGAAAGAGATGAGGGGTGGAGAGGAGAAAGAGATGAGGGGTGGAGAGGAGAAAGGGATGAGGGGTGGAGAGGAGAAAGAGATGAGGGGTGGAGAGGAGAAAGAGATGAGGGGTGGAGAAGAGAAAGAGATGAGGGGTGGAGAGGAGAAAGAGATGAGGGGTGGAGAAGAGAAAGAGATGAGGGGTGGAGAGGAGAAAGAGATGAGGGGTGGAGAGGAGTGGAGAAAGAGATGAGGGGTGGACAGGAGAGGAGAAAGAGATGAGGGGTGGAGAGGAGAGGAGAGGAGAAAGAGATGAGGGGTGGAGAGGAGAGGAGAAAGAGATGATGGGTGGGGAGGAGAAAGAGATGAGGAGTGGAGAAGAGAAAGAGATGAGGGGTGGAGAGGAGAAAGAGATGAGGGGTGGAGAGGAGAAAGAGATGAGGGGTGGAGAGGAGAGGAGAAAGAGATGAGGGGTGGAGAGGAGAGGAGAAAGAGATGAGGGGGTGGAGAGGAGAAAGAGATGAGGGGTGGAGAGGAGAGGAGAAAGAGATGAGGGGTGGAGAGGAGAGGAGAAAGAGATGAGGGGTGGAGAGGAGAAAGAGATGAGGGGTGGAGAAGAGAAATAGATGAGGGGTGGAGAGGAGAGGAGAAAGAGATGAGGGGTGGGGAGGAGAAAGAGATGAGGGGTGGAGAAGAGAAAGAGATGAGGGGTGGAGAGGAGAAAGAGATGAGGGGTGGAGAGGAGAAGAGAAATAGATGAGGGGTGGAGAGGAGAGGAGAAAGAGATGAGGGGTGGGGAGGAGAAAGAGATGAGGGGTGGAGAGGAGAAGGAGATGAGGGGTGGAGAAGAGAAATAGATGAGGGGTGGAAGAGGAGAGGAGAAAGAGATGAGGAGTGGGGAGGAGAAAGAGATGAGGGGTGGAGAGGAGAGGAGAAGGAGATGAGGGATGGGAGGAGAAAGAGATGAGGGGTGGAGAGGAGAAAGAGATGAGGGGTGGAGAGGAGAAAGAGATGAGGGGTGGAGAGGAGAAAGAGATGAGGGGTGGGGAGGAGAAAGAGATGAGGGGTGGAGAAGAGAAATAGATGAGGGGTGGAGAGGAGAAAGAGATGATGGGTGGGGAGGAGAAAAGAGATGAGGGGTGGAGAGGAGAGGAGAAAGGATGAGGGGTGGAGAGGAGAGGAGAAGGAGATGAGGGATGGGGAGAGAAAAGAGAGATGGGTGGAGAGGAAAGAGATGAGGGTGGTGGAGAGGAGAAAGAGATGAGGGGTGGAGGGGGGGGGGGGTGGAGTAGAGAAAGAGATGAGGGGTGGAGATGATAGAGAAATAGATGAGGGGTGGGCGAGGAGAAAGAGATGAGGGGTGGGGGTGAGGCGAAAAGAGATGAGGGGTGTGGAGAGGAGAAGAGATGAGGGGTGGAGAGGAGAGGAGAAAGAGATGAGGGGGTGGGGAGGAGAAAGATATGAGGGGTGGAGAGGAGAAAGAGATGAGGGGTGGAGAGGAGAGGAGAAGGAGATGAGAGGATGGGGAGGAGAAAGAGATGAGGGGGTGGAGAGGAGAAAGAGATGAGGGGTGGGGAGGAGAAAGATTATGAGGGGTGGAGAGGAGAAAGGAGATGCGGGGGTGGAAGAGGAGAAAGAGATGAGGGGGGTGGAGAAGAGAAATAGATGAGGGGTGGAGAGGAGAAAGAGATGATGGGTGGGGAGGAGAAAGAGATGAGGGGTGGAGAGGAGAAAGGGATGAGGGGTGGAGAGGAGAAAGAGATGAGGGGTGGAGAAGAGAAAGAGATGAGGGGTGGAGAGGAGAAAGAGATGAGGTACATATCATACCTTTATAACACATCATACCTGTATAACACATCATACCTGTATAACACATCATACCTGTATAAACACATCATACCTGTATAAACACATCATACCTGTATAAACACATCATACCTTTATAAACACATCATACCTGTAAAACACATCATACCTGTACAACACATCATACCTGTATAAACACATCATACCTTTATAACACATCATACCTGTAAAACACATCATACCTTTATAAACACATCATACCTGTATAACACATCATACCTGTATGACACATCATACCTGTATAACACATCATACCTGTACAACACATCATACCTTTATAACACATCATACCTGTGTAAACACATCATACCTGTATAACACATCATACCTGTATAACCTATCATACCTGCATAAACACATCATACCTGTATAACACATCATACCTGTATAAACATATCATACCTGTATAAACACATCATACCTGTATAAACACATCATACCTGTACAACACATCATACCTGTATAACACATCATACCTGTAAAACACATCATACCTGTATAACACATCATACCTGTAAAACGTATCATACCTTTATAACACATCATACCTGTATAAACACATCATACCTGTACAACACATCATACCTGTATAAACACATCATACCTGTATAAACACATCATACCTGTATAAACACATCATACCTTTATAAACACATCATACCTGTAAAACACATCATACCTGTACAACACATCATACCTGTATAAACACATCATACCTTTATAACACATCATACCTGTATAAACACATCATACCTGTACAACACATCATACCTGTATAAACACATCATACCTGTACAACACATCATACCTTTATAAACACATCATACCTGTATAAACACATCATACCTGCACAACACATCATACCTTTATAAACACATCATACCTGTATAAACACACCATACCTGTATAAACACATCATACCTGTATGAACACATCATACCTGTACAACACATCATATCTTTATAAACACATCATACCTGTATAACACATCATACCTGTACAACACATCATACCTGTATAACACATCATACCTTTATAACACATCATACCTGTATAAACACATCATACCTGTACAACACATCATACCTGTATAAACACATCATACCTGAAAACACATCATACCTTTATAAACACATCATACCTGTATAAACACATCATACCTGCACAACACATCATACCTTTATAAACACATCATACCTGTATAAACACACCATACCTGTATAAACACATCATACCTGTATGAACACATCATACCTGTACAACACATCATATCTTTATAAACACATCATACCTGTATAACACATCATACCTGTACAACACATCATACCTGTATAACACATCATACCTTTATAAACACACACACTGTTTATTTGGCTATTTTTCCCCTCAGAAGTTCAGCTCTTCCTCAGGCTGTCTTGGAATAGCAAAATAAAGTGCAGCAGATTGATCCTGACTTCACAGTCACAAGCTTTTAGGAATATGTCCATAACTCTGAAATAGTTGTAATTTTTCTTTATTTGAGTGTTTCCAGGCTACCATAACTGAGCCACTCTGGAGCTGAGGCGGTTTGAAACACAGGGGAGAACTATGAAGGTATGTTGTTTACCTGTGGAGATGAAGGAAAAGGTCAAGAGGAAGGCAAGTAGGCAGGGGCCTCAGTGGTTTGTTGCAGAAAACAAAACAAAAGGTGAAAGCTTTTCTGATGCTTTCACCCTCTCTCTCTCTCTCTCTCTCTCTCTCTCTCTCTCTCTCTCTCTCTCTCTCTACTTCTCTCTCTCTCTACTCTCTCTCTCTCTCTCTCTCGCTCTCTCTCTCTCTCTCTCTCATCTCTCCCTCTCTCTCTCTCTCTCTCTCTCTCTACTCTCTCTCTCTCTCTCTCTCTCTCTCTCTCTCTCTCTCTCTCTCTCTCTCTCTCTCTCTCTCTCTCTCTCTCTCTCTCTCTCTCTCTCTCTCCTCTCTCTCCTCTTTCTCTCTCTCTCTCTCTCTCTCTCTCTCTCCTCTCTCTCTCTCCTCTCTCTCTCTCTCTCTCTCTCTCTCTCTCTCTCTCTCTCTGCCCCCCTCTCTCTCTCAGAATAGCATTTATGTCCGTGGTGATGTCAGTGGGAACTTGGCCTGACCTCTCTGACGATCAGGAGGAAGTGAAAGAGCTGACATGTCCACCTGTGGTAAATTCAATTGATTGGACATGATTAGGAAAGGCACTCACCTGTCTATATAAGGTCTCACAGTTGACAGTGCATGTCAGAACAGGATTGTGTCGAGGCACAGATCTGAGGAACATAAAGCATAAAGAGCATAAAAAAACATTCTGAAGCATTGAATGTCCCCAAGAACACAGTGGCCTCCATCATTCTTCAATGGAGAAGTTTTCAACCACAAAGCTTCTTCCTAGAGCTGGCCACCTGGCCAAACTGTGCAATTGGGGCAGAAGGGTCTTGGTCAGTTCCTCTGTGAAGATGGGAGACCCTTCCAGAAGGACAAACATCTCTGCAGCACTCCACCAATCAGGCCTTTATGGTAGAGTGGCCAGACAGAAACCTATCCTCAGTAAAAGGCCCAATGACAGCCTGCTTGGAGTTTGCCGAAAGGCACCTAAAGGACTCAGACCACGGGAAACATGATTCTCTGGTCTGATGTAACCAAGATTGAACGTTTTGGCCTGAATGCCAAACATCACGTCTGAAGGAAACCTGGCACCTTCCCTACGGTGAAGCATGGTGGTGGTAGCATCACGCTGTGTGGATGTTTTTCAGCGGCAGGGACTGGGAGACTAGAGACTAGTCAGGATTGAGGTAAAGATGAAAGGAGCAAAGTAAAGAGAGACCCTTGATGAAAACCTGCTCCAGAGTGCTCAGGGCCTCAGACTGGGGTGAAGGTTCACCATCCAACAAGACAATGACCCTAAGTATACAGCCAAGACAATGTAGGAGTGGCTTCGGGACAAGTCTCTGAATGTCCTTGAGTGGCCCAGTCAGAGCCCGGACTTGAACCTGATTGAACATCTGTGGAGAGACCGGAAAATAGCTGTGCAGCAGCCCTCCCCATTCAAGCTGACAGAGCTTGAGAGGATCGGCAGAGAAGAATGGGAGAAACTTCCCAAATACAGGTGCGCCAAGCTTGTAGCGTCAAACCCAAGAAGAATTGAGCCTGTAATCGCTGCCAAAGGTGCTTCAACAAATACTGAGTAAAGGGTCTGAATACTTCTGTAAACGTAAAATATCTGTTTTTTATTTTTAATCCATTTGCAAACATTTCTAAAAACCTGTTTTTCCTTTGTCATTATGGGCTATCGTGTGTAGACTGATGAGGGATTTTTTTTTTAAATCAATTTAAAAATAAGGCTGTAACAAAATGCAGAAAAAGTAAAGGGGTCTGAATATCTTACCTACACAAACATATACGCGCACACCAGCCTCTCGTTCTCAAACATGAACCAGCTGAATCTGATGTGAATGTCGTATGTGACAGATTCCCTGTCAAACACACACTGCCTGTAGGTCAACCAAGGTCACACTTGACACTGAGCATGCTGGGTAATATGTGATGGCGACTTGTCACTGTTACACTCAACAACAAGTTTTTTTAACTCAGCCCCTATTGTAAATACAGTGGGATATTGGTTATGTTGCACTTCCTAAGGCTTCCACTAGATGTCAACAGTCTTTAGAACTTTGTTTGAGGATTCTACTGTGAAGTGGGGGCTCATAAGGGCTGTTTGAGCCAGGTGTCTGGCAGATTGCCACAGGCTCTGAGGCGCGGTCAAGAGAGAGTTAGCTCTCATTCCATTGATTTTCTACAGACAATGGAATTCTTCGGTTGGAACCTTACTGATGATTTATGTTAAAAACATCTTAAAGACTGATTCTATACTTAGTTTGACAAGTTTCTACGGGCTGTAACGGAACTTTTTAAAACTTTTTGTCCAACATTCGGCAGGACATGAACGTGATTTTGAATTTGTTTACAAAACGTCCTAACAAAAGAAGCTATTTGGACATAAATGATGGACATTATCGAACCAAACAAACATTTATTGTGGAACTGCGATTCATGGGAGTGCATTCTGATGAAGATCATCAAAGGTAAGTGAATAAAGGCCTCCCGGGTGGCGCAGTGGTTAAGGGCGACCAGCTGTGCCACCAGAGACTCTGTCGCAACCGGCCGCGACCAGGAGGTCCGTAGGTTGACGCACAATTGGCCCAGCGTCGTCTGGGTTAGGGAGGGCTTGGCCGGTAGGGATATCCTTGACTCATTGTGCACCAGCAACTCCTGTGGTGGGCCGGGCGCAGTGCACGCTAACCAAGGTTGCCAGGTGCACTGTGTTTCCTCCAACACATTGGTGCGGCTGGCTTCCAGGTTGATCTATTCAAAACACTTGCTGTATTTAGGCACAGCTCCAGTCCCTGTAAGCACAAGTTATGTAGCCTAAATATCAGGACATTTACCTTGTTTACTACAATCATTAGCCCACTGCACCCAATGATACTTGAAAGCAACCATTTGAGAAGTAGTGCGGCTTGGTTGGGTTGTGTATCGGAGGACGCATGACTTTCAACCTTTGTCTCTCCCGAGCCCGTACGGGAGTTGTAGCGATGAGACAAGATAGTAGCTACTAAACAATTGATTGAGGATACCACGGAATTGGGGAGAAAAAGGTAAGTAAATAAAAAAAAGGTAAGTAAATATTTATAATGCTATTTATGACCAATGTTGACTACGCAATATGGCGGATATCTTTTTGGCTGCTTTGTTGTCTGAAAGCTGTACTCAGATTATTGCACAGTTTTTTTTCCGTACATTTTTTTAAAAATCTGACACAGCGGTTGCATTAAAACCTCTAGTGACTCCCCATCCCGCATGAGGGAGCGTAATCATCGACTGACACTAATTAGCATAACGCAACAGACATAAATATTCCTAGAAAATATTCCTATTCATGAAAATCACAAGTGAAATATATTGAGACACAGCTTAACCTTTTGTTAATCACCCTGTCATCTCAGATTTTCCAAATATGCTTTACAGCCAAAGCTAGACAAGCATTTGTGTAAGTTTATCGATAGCCTAGCATAGCATTTTGTGCAGCTAGCAGCAGGTAACTTGGTCACGGAAATCAGAAAAGCAATCAAATTAAATCGTTTACCTTTGTTGAGCTTCGGATGTTTTCAGTTACGAGACTCCCAGTTAGATAGCCAAGGTTCCTTCTTTCCAAAAATATTATTTTTGTAGGCGAAATAGCTCCGTTTGTTCTTCACCTTTGGCTGAGAAATCGCCTGGAAATTGCAGTCACGAAAACGCCGAAAAATATTCCAAATTAGCTCCATAATATCGACAGAAACATGGCAAACGTTGTTTATAATCAATCCTCAAGGTGTTTTTCAAATATGTATTCGATAATATATCCACCGGGACAATTCGTTTTTCAGTAGGACAGATTGGAAAAATGGCTACCTCTGTATTTTACGCGAGAATCTCTCTGGGAGCATCAGGTGACCACTTGCGCAATGTAGCCGCTTATGGGAATTCTTCAACATAAATGCGTAAAACTACGTCACAATGCCCCTTGGGGAATTGTGACGTAGGAATACGGAGAAAAGGTCATCTGGTTGATAACCCATTCACTGCTCAATAGGGACACATTGGAACGCAGCGCTTTCAAAACATGAGGCACTGCCGGATTGGATTTTTCTCAGGCTTTCGCCTGCAACATCAGTTCTTTTATACTCACAGACAATATTTTTACAGTTTTGGAAACTTTAGAGTGTTTTCTATCCTAAGCTGTCAATTATATGTATATTCTAGCATCTTTTTCCTGACAAAATATCCCGTTTAATACGGGCACGTTATTTTTCCAAAAATGAGAATACTGCCCCCTAGTCACAAAAGGTTTTAAGGAGAAGTATATCTCTAATTCCCTGTATAACAGTTGTATTTTCATCAACATTTATAATGAGTATTTCTGTAAATAGATGTGGCTCTCTGCACAATCACTGCATGTTTTAGAACTACTGAACGTACCGCGCCAATGTAAAATGAGATTTTTTTTATATAAATATACACTTTATCAAACAAAACATACATGTAATGTGTAACATGAAGTCCTATGAGTGTCATCTGATGAAGATCATCAAAGGTTAGTGATTAATTTTACCTATATTTGTGCTTTTTGTGACTCCTCTCTTTGGCTGGAAAAATGGCTGTGTTTTTCTGTGAGTTGGTGGTGACCTAACATAGTCGTTTGTGGTGCTTTTGCTGTAAAGCATTTTTTAAATCAGACACTGTGGCTGGATTAACGAGAATTGTATCTTTAAAATGGTGTAAAATACTTGTATGCTTGAGGAATTTTAATTTTGAGATTTTTGTTGTTTTGAATTTGGCGCCCTGCACTTTCACTGGCTGTTGGCGAGGTGGGACGCTACCGTCCCATATATCCCAGAGAGCATAACAGGTTATTTTTACATGAAATTGTGACCCACAATTGGACAAAAGTAGAGACTCAGAGCTAGAAAATGATATATCATACACTGCAGTTGAGGGAAAATGGGAAAGTAATTCTGCTTTGAAAGTTGATAAACTTGTAACTCCACTTTTGAGAAAATGGCCCCTTGAATATTTGGTACACCTGCTGGTGAGCTCTTTTTTGTGTACACCCATTCAGCATCATTCACACCATCTTAAGCCTTAGCCCCACCCATCTCTTTAAGGATTCACATGTGAGGCCATGTGCTAAACAGAATGAGTAGTGTAGTAAACAATCAAAGACTTCAAGACTAAAAGTGTTAAAAGTAGTAGCCTACAATAAGGAAAAACACCAGGTGAAAATAGACTTTATCTAGTCATTGGCCTATATGCTAATCTGACTTTGGTTTAGGATCAGGCCCGGGGGCCGTATTAACTCGGCAAGGGGTCAACAGAAATGACTAACTGTTTTCGCTTGCTGATAACACAGAATGGATAATAATCGATAGTACAATTACACACAATGTATTTGCAGCAAGAATACAGGCTACCGCTTCGCTTTACAAACATGGAAAAGTCTTAACCGGCTAGAGAAATTGCAAGTTATGATAATGCTACATGCACAATACCCATCAATGCAATGCAAAACAGCTGTTAATTGCCGTAATAACACTTCCCCATGCCAATACAATGCATTTGCAATTGCGGAAAGCAAACAATAATGTACAATGCACTACCACGACTTATCAGTACAATGCAGCTTGGACGCAGCTACCAAGCTGTCTTCCCACAAGAGTGCAATACTACGCTGCATATGAAAACGGAGAAATTTGTATTCCGTAGCAACGAGTTGTTTATGACACCTCTATAGCTACATCGTTAATCAACCATTGGTAAAGGTCTGCCCACCCTCATCAATGTAATGCAAAGCACCTCTTCTACCATGTAAAACAACATTTAAAACAATCTGATAATTTTAAAAACCAAACATATCCAATCCAATGACATCACAGAAATCAAGCAGTAGACTTGGCAGCAACGCCAAAAAAGAAAATCACGTTGATTCCTATTTCTGACATTTGCCACGCATTTCCAAAAGCTAGCAAATAACAACATTATAAAAGCCCAGCCAGGCTGCCTGTTCTTACCCAGGTTCAAAAGATTTGCAGCCGCCTTGATGCTGTTTTGAACCGCCTCAACAGTCTCTCATTCCACTCCCCACAGAATTTGCTAGTAAGATCCCTCTCAAATGCCAGTTGAATCACCTGCGCTTTCGTCCTGTGCAACATGCTCCGTCTGTGCTTACTGAATGCGTTTTTCAAAGTTGAAAAACAGTTTTCACAAGTTGTCTTGGATGCTCCAAATGTTAATCCCAGCTTCAATGCCATCATCACAGTAGGCATAGCTGTTAGAGGCCCAGAGTATCTAGCCAACATTCTCTGTATAACGTTAGTCCATTTTTCTTCTCCAGATTGGACGATTTCTGTCTGTAGAAGCTGGCTTGCAACAGTAAACTCAGCTTCCACAAAGTCTCTTGAGATTAAGTCCAGCAGTGGTTTCACATTTTCCACATCCATAAAGATGTCTGGGTGCAAGGCACACAGGGCCTCAACAATTTGTCTGTTTCGTTCGTTAAATCTTGTTGACATTTCTCCCAGTACAGCATCCTGAGTGCTCAAAAACAGTCTTTTGCACTCCCTATCATTATCCTCTTCTTGCTGGCCATTGTTTTTTCAACCACATATTCTTTCAGATTACTACTCACTACTTCTTTTCTGTTTGCTTGGAATCTGGGTGTCCGTGTGCTTATATTTCCTTGCAGGAATATTCTAGCCACTCTCTGCCATTAAACCACGCGCTACAAAAGCCCGTTTTCTCCCATAGTACAGGGTATCTTGGCGGCTGCAGGCCCCTCCCCAGGTTGATTACCTCCTATGTCACCAGGCTGCAAGATGGTTGTGCAGGTCTCAGGGGCCGTGGCAGTCTACACCCCCTCCCTGCCGCTTTGATCAGATCCTGCCGAAGCCACTTTGTAATATCCAGCATGCTATCAGCTACCTACCTAACTGTTAAAATGAGCTAAATTCCATCCAGCTGCATGGTGAAACCTTTCTTTTTGTAGTAGTAACTTTGAAAGTAAACCTAAACGGTCAAATTGACCCCGCCCTTCTACTGTGAAGGTCAATCAAAAAAGAAATTAAACTGGTAAAATGTCTGTGAAGTACATATGATGCCTGCATGGGAGATGCATGAATGAAGCATACACAACAAAACGGTTGGGCATGACGGAGGGGGCAGATTGTGGGACAGAAAAGGGATACAAAACTGAGGGGGAACAACATTCCAACCAAGGGGGCAATCCCCACTTTTGCACCCTCGTGGCGCCGGGCCTGTGCAGGTCATGTTGTTCTTCACATTATCGTCTCTGGTAAACACACACTATATAAAATAAAATCTCAGTTCATTTGTCACATGCACAGGACACAGAAGGTATAAACGGTACAGTGAAATCGTTACTTCCATATTCACATAGAATCAGTATCGGTATCGAATCCCCCCCCCCCCCCCCCCCCCACATCTATCTAAGTGGTTGGGTCACTATTGTCTAGACATGTTCATGAAATACAATAGATGACCGTCACTGGACTTTATGCAAACAGGAAACCTTATGTTGGGGTGGCAGAGTAGCCTAGTGGTTAGAGTGTTGGACTAGTAACCGCAAGGTTGCAAGTTCAAATCCCCGAGCTGACAAGGTACAAATCTGTCGTTCTGCCCCTGAACAGGCAGTTAACCCACTGTTCCTAGGCCGTCAGTGAAAATTGAAAATAAGAATTTGTTCTTGCCTAGTTAAATAATGGTAAAATAAAAATATCCTGAGGCTGCATTTATTGTAGCAGCCTCCTTTTGGCAAATCGGACCATCTTGTTGCTCCCCTCCTATAGGCAGAAACTAAAACAGGAAGTGCCCATGCTTAGGTCTATCCAACGCTGGTCTGACCAATCGGATTCCACGCTTCAAGATTGCTCCGATCACGTGGACAGGGATATGTTTTGGGTAACCCCAGACAATAACATTGACATATACCCTGACTCGGTGAGCGACTTTAAAAGGAAGTGTATAGGAGATGTTGTACCCCTGTGACTATTAAATCCTTCCCTAACCAGGAACCATGGATTCATGGCAGCATTTGCGCAAAACTGAAAGCATGTACCACGTAATTGTATGGTCCTGGGGGTCAAGTGCTTATATTATGTAGGCCTCCCTGTCTGAGTTCCTGTGCTAGAAAGATTTGATTTGGTTTCTCAAGGGGAGGCTATACAGTCTTGTCCTCTATCTGTGTCCATTCAGATAGGACAGGTTAATCTATTAGGACAGATAGGACAGGTTAAGCTATTAGGACAGATAGGACAGGTTAAGCCTGATACAGAGGCTATTCTATTTGGCAAATCTACTTGTATATTTTGAATGATATGGCACTTTCACCATTGGATCACCAAGACCTGTAAATACATCTACACTATGAGCACGTCAACCTGCCTTGCCTTCTGCTGATGTGATGACCTTATGGCTGCTACAAGTACCCTATTTTACAATGACATAGGCTAATCGAAATGTGTTGTAGAAAAAATAATGAAAAGAGATGTCTGGTAGCCTCAATAAATAGACAAAGATTTTGTAGTTAAACAAGTCATTGCATGTACAGATTATAATTTTTTTGACTTGAGGATTGACTTGAAAACTTGTGAATCAACTTGACTTGCTCTTAGAATGCACAACTTGGTCTTGACCTGTTCTACCCGTGTCTCGACTTGAGACTCGGATCTTCTGACTTGAGACTTGCTTGTGACTTGAATAACAGTGACTTGGTCCCACCTCTGGAGACCAGAGAGTCTTCAAAGTTTTTAATCCCAATAGAGCACTTGTTCCAACTCTGATATCAGGGATCAGCAACCAAAGCACTTTGTGATGAAGGTGTATCTGTTTGGTCAGTACAGTGATGTGTCACCAACACAGTAAGGGCAATCTAAAACCCATTTTGAAACAACCTGTAAAAAGAACTTTGCTTATGTCAATAGCCTCTCTGCCACACCAGGTCAGAATACACAGAGAGAGGGGGAGTGACCTTTTCAAACACACTGACAACCTGAGGGTGTGTGTGTGCGTGTGTGTGTGTGTGTGTGTGTGTGTGTGTGTGTGTGTGTGTGTGTGTGTGTGTGTGTGTGTGTGTGTGTGTGTGTGTGTGTGTGTGTGTGTGTGTGTGTGTGTGGGTGCTTGCGTGCGTGCGTGCGTGTGTGTGGTGGTCAGCTGTGATGTGTGTCAAGCCGAGGGCAGCTGAGTCATGTTGCCGTGGGTGACCTTTAGAATACCAGACCTGTCACAATGGTTACACATCAATCTGAGAACAGCCATGGACTCAGTCAGCCCAACACACACACACACACACACACACACACACACACACACACACACACACACACACACACACACACACACACACACACACACACACACACACAGTGCATTCTCTCTAGTCACCCCCAAAACCAATTCTTTCTTTGGCCGCCTCTCCTTCCAGTTCTCTTCTGCCAATGACTGGAACGAACTACAAAAATCTCTGAAACTGGAAACACTTATCTCCCTCACTAGCTTTAAGCACCAACTGTCAGAGCAGCTCACAGATTACTGCACCTGTACATAGCCCACCTATAATTTAGCCCAAACAACTACCTCTTTCCCAACTGTATTTAATTTTAATTTATTTATTTATTTTGCTCCTTTGCACCCCATTATTTTTTTTATTTCTACTTTGCACATTCTTCCATTGCAAAACTACCATTCCAGTATTTTACTTGCTATATTGTATTTACTTTGCCATCATGGCCTTTTTTGCCTTTACCTCCCTTCTCACCTAATTTGCTCACATTGTATATAGACTTGTTTATACTGCATTATTGACTGTATGTTTGTTTTTACTCCATGTGTAACTCTGTGTCGTTTTATCTGTCGAACTGCTTTGCTTTATCTTGGCCAGGTCGCAATTGTAAATGAGAACTTGTTCTCAACTTGCCTACCTGGTTAAATAAAGGTAAAATAAAAAAATAAAAAAATAAAAATTCGGAAAGTATTCAAACCCCTTGACTTTTTCCACATTTTGCTATGTTACAACCTTACTCTAGAATTGATTACAAAGTTGTTTTTCCTTATCAACCTACACACAATACCCCATAATGAGTGAAAACAGGTTTTTAGAAATGTTTGCAAATGTATAAAAATAAAAATAAATGAAAATATACATTTACTTAATTATTCAGACCCTTTATTCTGTTCTTTGTTGAATCACCTTTGGCAGCGATTACAGCCTCGACTCTTCTTGGGTATGACGCTAAAAGCTTGGCCCAAATACAATGCTCTTAGTTTTAGAGATGTTCAGGACCAGTTTATTACTTCTTGCCATTTGTGCTGTTGTCTGTGCCCAATTATGTTTGTATCATGTTTTGTGCTGCTGCCATGTTGTGCTGCTACCATGTTGTTGTCATGTTGTGTTGCAACTGTGCTGTGTTGTCATGTGTTGCTGCCATGCTATGTTGTTTTCTTAGGTCTCTCTATATTTAGTGTTGTGTTGTCTCTCTTGTTTTGTCCTATATTTATAGATATATTTTTTAATACCATCCCCCGTTCCCGCAGGAGGCCTTTTGACATTTGGTAGGCCGTCATTGTAAATAAGAATTTGTTCTTAACTGACTTGCCTAGTTAAATAAAGGTTAAATACATTTTTTTTTTTAACTACATAGTTACAATATCAGCTCAATAACAGATGATTAGAATTGTTAGAGCACCCTCAACAGGTGGTGTGCGGTACTGCAAGTCTTCAGCTCCACTGTTGGACCAAACAGAAACTCAGAGGAGATCACCTGCTTCAGAAGCTTTGTGTGAGTTTGGAGAGAGCTTTCTGTGATGCTTGAGATAAACACAGGTTTGGTCTCTGGTGTAGGCGTCAAAGTTGTGTGTGTGTGTGTTTGTGCGGTCTCTGGTGAAGCCAACACTACAAAGTAAAATAACTATCTCCACAACAAGCCTGCAACACTCTCTACCCCGAGGGGCTAGGGGAGGGAGGAAGAAAGAGAAAAATTATAAAGGGGGAAGAAACTGCAAAACTTTTCCCGTCCAAATATACCATGTTCTCACTGCGGAAGGCAGTGGCTTTTATTAAAGGAACAAATCCCTTGAGAGAACTTAGAGAAGAGACAGGATGAGAAGGAAGAGACTTCTAAAAGTTCAGATACAGCTCTCTGCCACAGGTCTTTCTACCACAGGTCTCTCTACAACAGGTCTCTCTCTACCACATGTTTCTACCACAAGTATCTCTATCACTGTCACACTCTGATCTGTTTCACCTGTCTTTGTGATTGTCTCCACCCCCCTCCAGGTGTCACCCATCTTCCCCATTATTCCTTGTGTATTTATACATGTATTCTCTGTTTGTCTCTCTTTTTCTTGCCCTCCTGGTTTTGAACCTTGCCTGTCCTGTCTCTGAGCCCACTTGCCTGACCACTCTGCCTGCCCCTGACCCTGAGCTTGCCTGCCGTCCTGTATCTTTGCCCCATCTTTGGATTATCGACCTCTGCCTGACCTGACCCTGAGCCTGCCTGCCATCCTGTACCTTTGCCCCACTACTCTGGATTATAGACCCCTGCTCGCCTTGACCTGTCGTTTATTACAGCAACAGGGGCAAGCAAACATTGTTACACAGTCTGCAAATGAGTCTTAACTTCAAACCTGATAGTACGAATTGGCCATGACTGACCCAGCAGACCCGGGCCAGCTGCGCAACGTCATCTCCACCCAAGGAACCACCATTGGTAGGCACAAGCAATTGCTTCATGGCCTTGTGGAGGGGGTACAAACGTTGGCTGAATGCCATGACCGGGCGTTGGACAGTTTGCTGAAGCAATTCCGTGGGTTGTCTGGGAGGCAGCCTACCACAATGGTAAATCCACAGCCCCTCAGTAACTCAGCTGCTACCAGTGCCATCTCATCGGTCACTCCATCTTCTCGGGAGCCCCGCTTACTTCTCCCGGAACGCTTTAATGGAGGGCCGAGCACCTGTCGGACGTTTCTAACTCTAGTGTACCCTCGTCTTCGTTCTTCAGCCCTCCTCCTCCCACCCGGATTGCTCCAAGATAGCCTACCTCATCACGCTGATGTCCGGGAGTGATCTCACCTGGGCTACTGCAGTATGAGAACAACAGCCGGCCATATGCGTTAGTCTGGAGCGGTTCGTGGTAGAGGTGAAGAAGGTTTTTGATTCACCATTCTCCGGGAGAGAAGCTTTTTTTGCAGGACTCCTGCAGTGTGGCAGACTATGAGGTGATTTCCACATGTTGGCAGCAGAGAGTGCTTGGAACCAGGAAGCGCTGTTCAAAATGTTCCTGCACAGTGTCTCAGAGGAGGTCAAGGACGAGCTTGCTGCTCGGGAGTTACCTACGGATCTCAATTCACTCATCGCATTGACCATCTGCATCGACGGGCGATTATGGGAATGACGGAGGGAGAGGAAATTCGATTTCGCTCGCAAGTCCAGGGATTCCCCCTGGCCTCCGAGTCAGCACATACTCTCAGTTCCCGATGGTCCCGTTGCCAAGAGAACTCGAGGCTTCCTGACCTCACCCGAGAGTGGCCGAAGACAGTCGAGTCACTGTTTCCCGAGCCTATGCAACTAGGCTGAGCTGGGCTGTTGCCAGCGGAAAGGCAATACAGGATCAACACGAAGAGTTGTCTGTATTGTGGGAATCTTGGTCATGTTGTCCTTTAAAAAAGGGGTGAGTACACTGGTGGGCAAAATTGATAACTTTCTGCTTCCCTTGCTCATCACAAAATTGTCCAAGTTCAACTTTTCCCCTGATGCCTTGAGATGGATGAAATCATACCTTGAAGGCAGAACTCAGTGTGTCAGAGTGAGCAATGAGCTGTCACCCACTCGTAGCTATGATGTGGGCGTGCCCCAAGGGTCAATACTGGGGCCCCTCCTGTTCAGCCTGTACATTAATGATCTGCCTTCTGTCTGTACTGGGTCTGAAGTTCAAATGTATGCAGATGATACAGTGATATATGTGCATGCAAAGAGCAAACAACAAGCTGCACAAGAACTCACTACTGTAATGGTCCAGGTTACAAAGTGGCTCAGTGACTCGTGTTTGCATCTCAATGTGAAAAAAACTGTTTGCATGTTCTTCACAAAGAGGGCAACAGATGCTACTGAGCCAGATGTCTATGTGTCAGGGGAGAAGCTCCAGGTGGTATCCGATTTTAAGTACCTTGGCATCATACTTGATTCCAACCTCTCTTTTAAAAAGCATGTGAAAAAGGTAATTCAAATAACCAAATTCAACCTAGCTAATTTCCGATTTATACGAAATTGTTTGACTACAGAGGTAGCAAAACTGTACTTCAAATCTATGATACTCCCCCACTTAACATACTGCTTGACTAGTTGGGCCCAAGCTTGCTGTACAACATTAAAACCTATTCAGTCTGTCTACAAACAGGCTCTCAAAGTGCTTGATAGGAAGCCCAATAGCCATCATCATTGTCACATCCTTAGAAAGCATGAGCTCTTGAGTTGGGAAAATCTTGTGCAATACACCGACGCATGTTTTGTATTCAAGATCCTCAATGGCCTGGCTCCCCCTCCACTCAATATTTTTGTTAAACAGAAAACCCAGACATATGGCAGCAGATCCACAAGGTCTGCCATGAGAGGTGACTGTATAGTTCCCCTAAGGAAAAGCACCTTTAGTAAATCTGCATTCTCTGTGAGAGCTTCCCATGTCTGGAATACACTGCCATCAGACACACATAACTGCACCACATATCACACTTTCACACAATGCTTGAAGACATGGCTAAAGGTCAATCAGATTTGTGAACATGGTCCCTAGCTGTGTGTTGCCACTCCATGTTGTCTGTTGTCTGTAGCTTGTGAGGTGTGGAAACACTTTGTTGCTTTTATGAATTTTGTCTTGCTGCTTTTTGTTTTATGCTGCTCTGTCTGTATGCTACGTCTTGCTTGTCCTATGTTGCTCTGTCTGTATTGTAATTGTTTTTAATAACCTGCCCAGGGACTGCGGTTGAAAATTAGCCGGTTGGCTAAAACCGGCACTTTTACTGAAATGTTGATTAATGTGCACTGTCCCTGTAAAAATAAAAATAAACTCAAACTCAAACCCCTTTTCGTGCCTTTCTGCTGTGGGAAAACCATTTTAAATCTCTCAGAGTCCTCATTGACTCTGGGACCGATGAGAGCTTTTTGGACACTTCCTTGGCCTCCGAGCTGAACAGCCCCACTCATCTCCTCTCCATTCCCATGGATGTTAGAGTGGTGGATAGGCGCTCTATTGGCTGGGTCACCCACAACACCACTCCCATCAACCTATGTGTGTCAGGGAACCTCAGAGAGGCTATCCAGTTCCTGCTTATTATGTCACCTCAGAATCCTTTTGAATTGGGATTCTCCTGGCGCCAGCAATGCAATCCACTCATTAACTGGTCTACTGGTGCCATCATGGGCTGTAGCCCATTCTGCCACGCCCATTGCCTGAAGTCAACACAACCTGCCCCGGGATGTCTTCCTGGGGGCTCAGAAGTCGCCCCGGACCTCTCTACCATTCCCACGGGGTACCAGGACCTCCGGGATGTGTTCAACAAGGCCCGGGTCACTTAACTTCCGCTGCCAAGACCTTATGACTGTGGGATTGACCTTCTCCCTAGCACGACTCTGCCCCTGGGATGACTGTACACTCTGTCGGGACCAAAGACCAAAGACCAAGGCGATGGAGACCTACGATGGAGTCCTTCTTCTGTTGACGACACTCAACTAGGGTACAGGGAAACAGGTCCGGGAGGTGCAGTGGTCCCAGACGAAACATGGGGGGCCCAGATAACCGGATGTTTGTGCCTGATGCTGCCCGCTCTGCGGTCCTGGAGTGGGCCCATTCCTCCAGGCTTGCCTACCACCCGGGCTCCCATCGGACCCTGGCCTTAGTGCGACAATGCTTTTGGTGGCCTACTATGGTTCTGAATGTCACCGCGTTTGTCACCGCCTGCACGGTCTGTGCTCAGAACAAGACTACTCTGCAAGTTACGGCTGGTCTTCTGCAACCACTGCCTGTCCCTCACCTTCCCTGGTCCCACATATCCCTGAATTTCCTCACGGGTCTCCCCCCATCTGAGGGCAACACTGCCATCCTAACTGTGGTCGACCTGTTTTCCAAAGTCACCCACTTCCTTCCTCTCCCCAAACGACCATCGGGCCAAGGAGATGGTGGTCATGGTGCAGCACGTCTTCTGGATCCATGGACTGCCCGTGGAGATGGTCTCCGACTGGGGGCCTCAGTTCTTGTCCCGGTTCTGGAAGGCGTTGTGCGCCTTAATTGGGTCGTCAGCCAGCCTGTCCTCTGGGTTCCACCCCAATCCAATGGCCATTTGGAGCGAGCCAACCAGGATCTAGAGACTAGTCTGCGCTGCCTGGTCTCCGCCAACCCCACCTCCTGGAGCCAGCAGCTGGTGTGGGTTGAATACGCTCGCAACACCCTTCCCTGCTCTGCCACAGGCCTATCTCCTTTTTAGTGTTCCCTTGGGTGTCAGCCCCCGCTCTTCCCTGAACAGGAGGAAGAGGTCGGCACACCTTCTGCCCAGATGTTTGTCCGCCGATGAGAAACCAGATAACCACAGGTCTCTACCACAGGTCTCTCAACGACAGGTCTCTCTACCACAAGTCTCTCTACCACAAGTCTCTCTACCACAAGTATCTCTACCACATGTCTCTCTACCACATGTCTCTCTACCACATGTCGCACTACCACATGTCGCTCTACCACATGTCTCTACCAGGTCATCATTGAGGTAAATCACAGCCTTCAAAACAGGTCTTTATAATATCACAAAACAAACTTATTCAAACCTTTAAAAGCATTGTAAGACATCCATAGGCCTTGCACTTCATTTAAGTGTTTGAAATGTAATGAAAACAGCTTCATATCCATCCTTGTTGAGAGATGACATTATTTTATAGATTTTTATGTGCTGCGACATATTTACTAAGCTAAGTAGAGTTTGTTTTTACAGGTCTAGAAAAGTGTTTGTCAGGAAGTTTACATGAAAACAGGTGTGAATTGTATTACACATCTGAAAAGTCTGTTAAGATTAGTATTGAGCTGTTATGAAGGCATAGAGCTTATCTACACGTCACTGTCAATGATTCATCAAGATGAACCTATCTGACCGGAATATTGGAGAACCCTCCCATCTCTCTCCCTCCCTCCCCTTCCCTCTCTCACAGAAGCACACACAGATAAAATTAATTGGCAGCAATTAAACCAATGGGATGGCTAAATCTATTCGAATAATGCACCTTATTATGATGATCCATTGCTCTCCCTGTCCTCCCTCATTCCTTAGATGAAGAAAAATACTTTAATGACAATTTGCATCGAAGGCCTTGTCACAACTCTAGCCTGTGTCTGTAGATCCTACTGATGAGCCAGTGTAAGTAGCTGCTAGTGATGGGCCAGTGTAAGTAGCTGTTAGTGATGAGCCAGTGTACGTAGCTGCTAGTGATGAGCCAGTGTACGTAGCTGCTAGTGATGAGCCAGTGTACGTAGCTGCTAGTGATGGGCCAGTGTAAGTAGCTGTTGTTAATGGGCCAGTGTAAGTAGCTGCTAGTGATGGGCCAGTGTAAGTAGCTGCTAGTAATGGGCCAGTATAAGTAGCTGATATTAATGGGCCAGTGTAAGTAGTTGCTAGTGATGAGCCAGTGTAAGTAGCTGCTAGTGATGAGCCAGTGTAAGTAGCTGCTAGTGATGAGCCAGTGTAAGTAGCTGATAGTGATGGGCCAGTGTAAGTAGCTGCTATTAACAGGCCAGTGTAAGTAGCTGCTAGTGATGAGCCAGTCTAAGTAGCTGCTATTAATGGGCCAGTCTAAGTAGCTGCTATTAATGGGCCAGTCAAAGTAGCTGCTATTAATGAGCCAGTCTAAGTAGCTGCTATTAATGGGCCAGTCTAAGTAGCTGCTATTAATGGGCCAGTCTAAGTAGCTGCTATTAATGGGCCAGTTTAAGTAGCTGCTGGTGATGAGCCAGCGTAAGTAGCTGCTATTAATGGGCCAGTGAAAGCAGCGGCTATTAACGGGCCCGTGTAAGTAGCTGCTATTGATGAGCCAGTGTAAGTAGCTGCTAGTGATGAGCCAGTGTAAGTAGCTGCTAGTGATGGGCCAGTGTAAGTAGCTGCTAGTGATGGGCCAGTGTAAGTAGCTGCTAGTGATGGGCCAGTGTAAGTAGCTGCTAGTGATGGGCCAGTGTAAGTAGCTGCTAGTGATGGGCCAGGGTAAGTAGCTGCTATTAATGGGCCAGTGTACGTAGCTGCTATTAATGGGCCAGTCTAAGTAGCTGCTATTAATGGGCCAGTGTACGTAGCTGCTAGTGATGGGTCAGTGTAAGTAGTTGCTTGTGATGGGTCAGTGTAAGTAGTTGCTAGTGATGGGTCAGTGTAAGTAGTTGCTAGTGATGGGTCAGTGTAAGTAGTAGCTAGTGATGGGTCAGTGTAAGTAGTTGCTAGTGATGGGTCAGTGTAAGTAGTTGCTAGTGATGGGTCAGTGTAAGTAGTTGCTAGTGATGGGTCAGTGTAATTGCCGTTTTACTCAACGCTGAACATAAAGTAACAAAATCACTTCAGGGTAATGGATGGAGAGGAGTGTGTGTGTGGGGGGGGGTGGGGGTGGGGGGGGTTTGGGTAGAGATGGTTTGTCCGTGGCGTGTGTGTGCGAGACAGAGAGAGGAAAAGAGAGAGAGTTATAGGTCGTAATACCACTCCAATAGGACAACCTAGTTTTTCAAACAGACTTCATAATTTTCCAATTAATCCAACCATCTTTCAAAGACAAAGCAGCTCACAGGATCAAGGGGATGACATTTATTTTGTAGAGTACTTCACACAGGAGCTATCAGATAGACGCTCTCTCTTCCTCCCATATGGCCTTGAACTAAAGGCTACAGACTCCAAAGCTTTTAAGGGACCGTACATTCCTGTCAAATAAATTTGATTACCAAGGTCTCTTTCCTGTTTCGCAGGTATCAAAAGTAATATAAAAGTCAATTCCATCATAAAATGCCACAGATACACACATACAGTACACCAAGGACTCTGTTTGTGTGTGTGTGTGTGTGTGTGTGTGTGTGTGTGTGTGTGTGTGTGTGTTCGAGTGTGTGTGTTCGAGTGTGTGTGTATCCAAGGGGAAACATAATATAAAAGCGTGTGAAATGCTTAATAATGTATATAATGTCAACAGAGAGGCACATTTTCTGGGTGATTTAAATATTGACTGGCGTTCATCAAGCTGCCCACTTAAGAAAAAGATTCAAACTGTAACCAGTGCCTGCAACATGGTTCAGGTTATCAGTCAACCTACCAGGGTAGTTACAAACAGCACAGGAATGAAATGATCCACATGTATTGATCACATCTTTTCTAATGCTGCAGAAATGTGGTTTAAAGCAGTATCCAAATCCATTGGATGTAGTGAACACAATATAGTAGCCATATCTAGGAAAACCAAAGTTCCAAAGGCTTCACTTAGGCATGATACACTTAGGCAAACGCTGACACTAAACATCCAAGTATGTCTGACCAAATTATAAAAGACAAGCATTGTAATATTAAATTCCGCAAAGTGAGTGCGGAAGAGCAGAAAAAATGATTGTTGTCTATCAACAATTACAAGCCACCGGGGTCTGACAACTTGGATGGAAAATTACTGAGGATAAGAGTGGACGATATTACTACTCCTATTTGCCATATCTTCAACCTAAGCCTAAACCTACTAGGATTAGCCTACTAGAACGTGTGTGCCCTCTGACCCGAAGAGCAAAGGCAAAGGCATTCCGCTAAAAGAGAATAGTAAAGCCCCTTTTACTGGCTCAAATAGCTGACCAATCAGTCTGTTACCAACCCTTAGTATCCTTTTGGAAAATATTGTGTTTGACCAGATACAATACTTTTTTACAGTGAACAAATTGAGAACAGACTTCCAGGATGCTGATAGGGAAGGACATTCAATAAGCACAGCACAAATTACTGATGATTGACTGAGACAAATTAATAATAAAGATATTGTTTTGTTTGACTTTAGTGCAGCTTTTGACATTATCAATCATAGTCTGCTGTTGGAAAAACGTGTTATGGCTTCATGGCTTTACACCCCATGTAATTGTTGATAAATAGTTACCTGTCTAACAGAACACAGAGGGTGTTCTTTAATGGAATCGTCTCCAACATAATCCATGTAGAATCAGGAATTCCCCAAGGGAACTGTCTAGGCTTCTTACTATAATGACATGCCAGTGGATTTGCTTGTCGATGTATGCAGATAACTCAACACTTTACACGTCAGCTACTACAGCGAGTGAAATCACTGCAACACTTAATAAGAAAGAGCTGCAGGTAGTTTCAGAATGGGTGGCAAGGAATAAGTTAGTCCTAAATACTTCAAAATACTAAAAGCATTGTATTTGGGACAAATCATTCACTAAAGCCTAAACCTCAACTAACCATTGTAATAAATAATATGGAAATTGAGCAAGTTGAGGAGACTAAACTGCTTGGAGTAACCCTGGGTTGTAAACTATCATGGTTAAAACATATTGATACAACAGTAGCTAGGATGGGGAGAAGTCTGTCCATAATAAAGTGATGTTCTACCTTAACAGCACTTCAACAAGGCAGGTCCTA
>NC_034192.2:52837697-52840197 GCF_002021735.2 Oncorhynchus kisutch | reverse complement strand
CTTCCCACCATAGTGGAGGACACACCCCAGGAGGAGAGCGACCCCCTCAGTGCAGAGCAGGCTCAGGCCCTCCTCACCACCATGGCTGCCATGAGGGATGAGTTCACCAAACTGGAGGGGGAGGTGGTCCTGCTGAGGGAGAGCGTGAGCAAACAGCCACCTAACCAAGATGAGGACAGCAGCCTTGCAACACAGCTGAGAGGTTCAGCAAGAGATAGACGGACTCAAGAGAGAGCTGGCTGATCTAACAAAGGAGGTGAGAGAGCTCCAAAAAGACGGGCAGAACAGTAATAACGATCTGACCACACGAAGAGAGGAGCTGCAGGAGAGAAAGAGAACAGAGGACAGGCTGCAGGAGAGAAAGAGAACAGAGGACAGGCTGCAGGAGCAGCTAGAACACCACTCTATGACCTGCCCTCACACAGCAGAGGAGCCCAGCTCAACCAGCCAGGCTTCCCAGCCCTGCCTGCTGCACCCCTCCTCCCCAGCCCACAGAACAGCCTCCCACTGACAGCAGCACCGGCACAGACCAGCCACACCCCAGCTCCAACACCCTCCCTAGACACAAAACGAGAAAGGTGTGGTGCCCAACAATGCATTGTGCCATGGATCTGCTCCCACACTTGGAGGAGCCACAGCCCAGCAGGCAGAGCTACGCACAGGCTGTGGGAGGAGCAACTGGCCCAGCCCCCACCAACCAAATGACTGACATTAAACAAATGCCGAGTCTACTATGCTCACATGTGATAGGCCGAGGGTCATGGATGCTCACATGTGATAGGCCGAGGGTCATGGATGCTCACATGTGATAGGCCGAGGGTCATGGTAAGATGAGCACAAGAACTCCACCTTCCTCACACTACACCCACCCAAGTGGCATGACACAAATTCTATCTTCAATGATAAACAAATCACATTTGCATAATAAGAGTTTACTTTAATTGAAGATTGTGAGTGTTTGTCTCATTTTGAAGGTAAATAAGAAGAAAAAAGTTATGAAATCTTTTTACATTACATGTTGGAATTTACAAGGTGGGTGTCCTCCCCAGACTTCCTGAAAGAAATTGATGATGTTGATATTGTAGTACTACAGGAAACATGGTGCAGAGGTGATGTTTCCACTGGCTGTCCAGTAGGTTATAGGGGGATAATCATACCATCAACTAAATTAAAAATAATCGAACAGGGCAGAGACTCAGGGGGAATGCTAATATGGTATAAATCTAAACTAATTAATTCAATCGAATTGATCAAAACAGGAGAATTCTTTATATGGTTAAAAATCAACAAGGAGGCTATCTTGACAGACGAAAACATCTTCCTCTGTGCCACATACATTCCCCCCTCAGAGTCACCCTACTTCAACGAAGAGACTTTCTCCATTCTAGAGGGGGAAATTAGTCACTTTCAGGCCCAAGGCAACGTACTGGTCTGTGGAGACCTGAATGCTAGAACAGCAGAAGAACAAGACACTATTAAACTATTAACAGTCATGGGGATAAATATCTACCAGGAAGCAACAACCTTTCCCTCCCCACATACCCTCACAGAAACAACTATGACAAAGTGAAAAACAAAAACGGAGTACAGCTCGTGAAGCTCTATGGAACACTGGGTCTGTACATAGTCAATGGTAGGCTGAGAGGGGACTCTTTTGGTAGGTACACCTACAGCTCATCCCTTGGCAGCATCACTGTAGACTACTTCCTCACCGACCTAAACCCAGAGTCTCTCAGAACCTTCACAGTCAGCCCACTAACACCTCTCTCAGACCACAGTAAAATCACAGTGTATCTGAGAAGAGCGGAACCCAACCATGAAGCATCATGGCCAAATAAATGACATGGTACTAAACAGGCCTATAGACGGAGTGCAAACAGTACAGACATCTACCAAAAAGCAATTAGTAGCCAAAAAATACAATCTCTCCTGGACAACTTTTTAGCCTTAACATTCTCCTACAGCAATGAAGGTGAACATTTTGCCTAATTGATTGAGGAATCCATAGAATCAAACAATTTCTGTGAGAATTGGAATAAATTAAACACCTCATCAGGAGGAATTGGCTATCCAAAATTAGGACATGTGGAGAAATCACTTTGCAAACCTCTACAGTAATATAACAAAGAGCCCAGAATAAAAAGATATTCAAGAAAAATGACAAATAGTCGAATCAGCAGTCAAAGACTATCAGAATCCTGTGGATACACCAATTACAGAATAAGAGTTATTGGCAAAACTATGCAAGCTCCAACCCAAAAAGGCCTGTGGTGCTGATGGTATTTTAAATCAAATCAAATCAAATGTATTTATATAGCCCTTCGTACATCAGCTGATATCTCAAAGTGCTGTACAGAAACCCAGCCTAAAACCCCAAACAGCAAGCAATGCAGGTGTAGAAGCACGGTGGCTAGGAAAAACTCCCTAGAAAGGCCAATACCTAGGAAGAAACCTAGAGAGGAACCAGGCTATGTGGGGTGGCCAGTCCTCTTCTGGCTGT
>NC_034192.2:52762697-52832697 GCF_002021735.2 Oncorhynchus kisutch | reverse complement strand
CCTCTACAGCTGACTGTTATCACTGTCCCCTATCCTCTACAGCTGACTGTTATCACTGTCCCCTATCCTCTACAACTCTCTGTTTCACTGTCCCCTATCCTCTACAGCTGACTGTTTCACTGTCCCCTATCCTCTACAGCTGACTGTTTCACTGTCCCCTATCCTCTACAACTCACTGTTTCACTGTCCCCTATCCTCTACAGCTGACTGTTATCACTGTCCCCTATCCTCTACAGCTGACTGTTTCACTGTCCCCTATCCTCTACAGCTGACTGTTATCACTGTCCCCTATCCTCTACAGCTGACTGTTTCACTGTCCCCTATCCTCTACAGCTGACTGTTTCACTGTCCCCTATCCTCTACAGCTGACTGTTATCACTGTCCCCTATCCTCTACAGCTGACTGTTATCACTGTCCCCTATCCTCTACAGCTGACTGTTTCACTGTCCCCTATCCTCTACAACTCACTGTTATCACTGTCCCCTATCCTCTACAGCTGACTGTTTCACTGTCCCCTATCCTCTACAACTCACTGTTTTACTGTCCCCTATCCTCTACAGCTCACTGTTTCACTGTCCCCTATCCTCTACAGCTGACTGTTTCACTGTCCCCTATCCTCTACAACTCACTGTTTCACTGTCCCCTATCCTCTACAGCTGACTGTTTCACTGTCCCCTATCCTCTACAACTCACCGTTTCACTGTCCCCTATCCTCTACAGCTCCACTGTGTCACTGTCCCCTATCCTCTACAGCTGACTGTTTCACTGTCGCCTATCCTCTACAACTCACTGTTTCACTGTCCACTATCCTCTACAGCTGTCTGTTTCACTGTCCCCTATCCTCTACAACTCTCTGTTTCACTGTCCCCTATCCTCTACAGCTGACTGTTTCACTGTCCCCTATCCTCTACAACTCTCTGTTTCACTGTCCCCTATCCTCTACAACTCACTGTTATCACTGTCCCCTATCCTCTACAGCTGACTGTTTCACTGTCCCCTATCCTCTACAACTCACTGTTTCACTGTCCCCTATCCTCTACAACTCACTGTTTCACTGTCCCCTATCCTCTACAGCTGACTGTTTCACTGTCCCCTATCCTCTACAACTCACTGTTTCACTGTCCCCTATCCTCTACAGCTCCACTGTGTCACTGTCCCCTATCCTCTACAGCTGACTGTTTCACTGTCCCCTATCCTCTACAACTCACTGTTTCACTGTCCCCTATCCTCTACAGCTGACTATTTCACTGTCCCCTATCCTCTACAACTCTCTGTTTCACTGTCCCCTATCCTCTACAGCTGACTTTTTCACTGTCCCCTATCCTCTACAGCTGACTGTTTCACTGTCCCCTATCCTCTACAACTCTCTGTTTCACTGTCCCCTATCCTCTACAACTCACTGTTTCACTGTCCCCTATCCTCTACAGCTGACTATTTCACTGTCCCCTATCCTATACAACTCTCTGTTTCACTGTCCCCTATCCTCTACAGCTGACTGTTTCACTGTCCCCTATCCTCTACAGCTGACTGTTTCACTGTCCCCTATCATCTACAGCTGTCTGTTTCACTGTCCCCTATCCTCTACAGCTGACTGTTTCACTGTCCCCTATCCTCTACAGCTGACTGTTTCACTGTTTCACTGTCCCCTATCCTCTACAACTGACTGTTTCACTGTCCCCTATCCTCTACAGCTGACTGTTTCACTGTCCCCTATCCTCTACAGCTGTCTGTTTCACTGTCCCCTATCCTCTACAACTGACTGTTTCACTGTCCCCTATCCTCTACACATTACTGTTTCACTGTTTCACTGTCCCCTGTCCTCTACAACTGCCTGTTTCACTGTCCCCTATCCTCTACAACTGACTGTTTCACTGTCCCCTATCCTCTACACATTACTGTTTCACTGTTTCACTGTCCCCTGTCCTCTACAACTGCCTGTTTCACTGTCCCCTATCCTCTACAACTGACTGTTTCACTGTCCCCTATCCTCTACAAATCACTGTCTCACTGTCCCCTATCCTCTACAACTGACTGTTTCACTGTTTCACTGTCCCCTATCCTCTACAGCTGACTGTTTCACTGTTTCACTGTCCCCTATCCTCTACAACTGACTGTTTCACTGTCCCCTATCCTCTACAACTGTCCCCTATCCTCTACAGCTGACTGTTTCACTGTCCCCTATCCTCTACAGCTGACTGTTATCACTGTCCCCTATCCTCTACAGCTGACTGTTATCACTGTCCCCTATCCTCTACAGCTGACTGTTTCACTGTCCCCTATCCTCTACAATCACTGTTATCACTGTCCCCTATCCTCTACAGCTGACTGTTTCACTGTCCCCTATCCTCTACAACTCACTGTTTCACTGTCCCCTATCCTCTACAGCTCACTGTTTCACTGTCCCCTATCCTCTACATCTGACTGTTTCACTGTCCCCTATCCTCTACAACTCACTGTTTCACTGTCCCCTATCCTCTACAGCTGACTGTTTCACTGTCCCCTATCCTCTACAACTCTCTGTTTCACTGTCCCCTATCCTCTACAGCTGACTGTTTCACTGTCCCCTATCCTCTACAACTCTCTGTTTCACTGTCCCCTATCCTCTACAACTCACTGTTTCACTGTCCCCTATCCTCTACAGCTGACTATTTCACTGTCCCCTATCCTCTACAACTCTCTGTTTCACTGTCCCCTATCCTCTACAGCTGACTTTTTCACTGTCCCCTATCCTCTACAGCTGACTGTTTCACTGTCCCCTATCCTCTACAACTCTCTGTTTCACTGTCCCCTATCCTCTACAACTCACTGTTTCACTGTCCCCTATCCTCTACAGATGACTATTTCACTGTCCCCTATCCTCTACAACTCTCTGTTTCACTGTCCCCTATCCTCTACAGCTGACTGTTTCACTGTCCCCTATCCTCTACAGCTGACTGTTTCACTGTCCCCTATCATCTACAGCTGTCTGTTTCACTGTCCCCTATCCTCTACAGCTGACTGTTTCACTGTCCCCTATCCTCTACAGCTGACTGTTTCACTGTTTCACTGTCCCCTATCCTCTACAACTGACTGTTTCACTGTCCCCTATCCTCTACAGCTGACTGTTTCACTGTCCCCTATCCTCTACAGCTGTCTGTTTCACTGTCCCCTATCCTCTACAACTGACTGTTTCACTGTCCCCTATCCTCTACACATTACTGTTTCACTGTTTCACTGTCCCCTGTCCTCTACAACTGCCTGTTTCACTGTCCCCTATCCTCTACAACTGACTGTTTCACTGTCCCCTATCCTCTACAAATCACTGTCTCACTGTCCCCTATCCTCTACAACTGACTGTTTCACTGTTTCACTGTCCCCTATCCTCTACAGCTGACTGTTTCACTGTTTCACTGTCCTCTATCCTCTACAACTGACTGTTTCACTGTCCCCTATCCTCTACAACTGTCCCCTATCCTCTACAACTGACTGTTTCACTGTCCCATATCCTCTACAACTGACTGTTTCACTGTCCCCTATCCTCTACAGCTGACTGTTTCACTGTCCCCTATCCTCTACAACTGACTGTTTCACTGTTTCACTGTCCCCTATCCTCTACAACTGACTGTTTCACTGTTTCACTGTCCCCTATCCTCTACAACTGACTGTGTCACTGTCCCCTATCCTCTACAACTGACTGTTTCACTGTTTCACTGTCCCCTATCCTCTACAGCTGACTGTTTCACTGTCCCATATCCTCTACAACTGACTGTTTCACTGTCCCCTATCCTCTACAACTGACTGTTTCACTGTTACACTGTCCCCTATCCTCGACAACTGACTGTTTCACTGTTACACTGTCCCCTATCCTCTACAACTGACTGTTTCACTGTCCCCTATCCTCTACAACTGACTGTTTCACTGTCCCCTATCCTCTACAACTGACTGTTTCACTGTTTACCTGTCCCCTATCCTCTACAGCTGACTGTTTCACTGTCCCCTATCCTCTACAACTGACTGTTTCACTGTTTCACTGTCCCCTATCCTCTACAGCTGACTGTTTCACTGTCCCCTATCCTCTACAACTGACTGTTTCACTGTTTCACTGTCCCCTATCCTCTACAACTGACTGTTTCACTGTCCCTATCCTCTACAACTGACTGTTTCACTGTTTCACTGTCCCCTATCCTCTACAACTGACTGTTTCACTGTTTCACTGTCCCATATCCTCTACAACTGACTGTTTCACTGTCCCCTATCCTCTACAACTGACTGTTTCACTGTTTCACTGTCCCCTATCCTCTACAACTGACTATTTCACTGTTTCACTGTCCCCTATCCTCTACAGCTGACTGTTTCACTGTCCCATATCCTCTACAACTGACTGTTTCACTGTCCCCTATCCTCTACAACTGACTGTTTCACTGTTACACTGTCCCCTATCCTCGACAACTGACTGTTTCACTGTCCCCTATCCTCTACAACTGACTGTTTCACTGTTACACTGTCCCCTATCCTCAAAAACTGACTGTTTCACTGTCCCCTATCCTCTACAACTGACTGTCTCACTGTCCCCTATCCTCTACAACTCACTGTTTCACTGTCCACTATCCTCTACAGCTGTCTGTTTCACTGTCCCCTATCCTCTACAGCTCACTGTTTCACTGTCCCCTAACCTCTACAGCTCCACTGTGTCACTGTCCCCTATCCTCTACAGCTGACTGTTTCACTGTCCCCTATCCTCTACAACTCACTGTTTCACTGTCCACTATCCTCTACAGCTGTCTGTTTCACTGTCCCCTATCCTCTACAACTCTCTGTTTCACTGTCCCCTATCCTCTACAGCTGACTGTTTCACTGTTTCACTGTCCCCTATCCTCTACAACTGACTGTTTCACTGTCCCCTATCCTCTACAACTGTCCCCTATCCTCTACAACTGACTGTTTCACTGTCCCATATCCTCTACAACTGACTGTTTCACTGTCCCCTATCCTCTACAGCTGACTGTTTCACTGTCCCCTATCCTCTACAACTGACTGTTTCACTGTTTCACTGTCCCCTATCCTCTACAACTGACTGTTTCACTGTTTCACTGTCCCCTATCCTCTACAACTGACTGTGTCACTGTCCCCTATCCTCTACAACTGACTGTTTCACTGTCCCCTATCCTCTACAGCTGACTGTTTCACTGTCCCATATCCTCTACAACTGACTGTTTCACTGTCCCCTATCCTCTACAACTGACTGTTTCACTGTTACACTGTCCCCTATCCTCGACAACTGACTGTTTCACTGTCCCCTAGCCTCTACAACTGACTGTTTCACTGTTACACTGTCCCCTATCCTCTACAACTGACTGTTTCACTGTCCCCTATCCTCTACAACTGACTGTTTCACTGTCCCCTATCCTCTACAACTGACTGTTTCACTGTTTCACTGTCCCCTATCCTCTACAGCTGACTGTTTCACTGTCCCCTATCCTCTACAACTGACTGTTTCACTGTTTCACTGTCCCCTATCCTCTACAGCTGACTGTTTCACTGTCCCCTATCCTCTACAACTGACTGTTTCACTGTTTCACTGTCCCCTATCCTCTACAACTGACTGTTTCACTGTCCCCTATCCTCTACAACTGACTGTTTCACTGTTTCACTGTCCCCTATCCTCTACAACTGACTGTTTCACTGTTTCACTGTCCCATATCCTCTACAACTGACTGTTTCACTGTCCCATATCCTCTACAACTGACTGTTTCACTGTCCCCTATCCTCTACAACTGACTGTTTCACTGTTTCACTGTCCCCTATCCTCTACAACTGACTGTTTCACTGTTTCACTGTCCCCTATCCTCTACAGCTGACTGTTTCACTGTCCCATATCCTCTACAACTGACAGTTTCACTGTCCCCTATCCTCTACAACTGACTGTTTCACTGTTACACTGTCCCCTATCCTCTACAAATCACTGTCTCACTGTCCCCTATCCTCTACAACTGACTGTTTCACTGTTTCACTGTCCCCTATCCTCTACAGCTGACTGTTTCACTGTTTCACTGTCCCCTATCCTCTACAACTGACTGTTTCACTGTCCCCTATCCTCTACAACTGTCCCCTATCCTCTACAACTGACTGTTTCACTGTCCCATATCCTCTACAACTGACTGTTTCACTGTCCCCTATCCTCTACAGCTGACTGTTTCACTGTCCCCTATCCTCTACAACTGACTGTTTCACTGTTTCACTGTCCCCTATCCTCTACAACTGACTGTTTCACTGTTTCACTGTCCCCTATCCTCTACAACTGACTGTGTCACTGTCCCCTATCCTCTACAACTGACTGTTTCACTGTCCCCTATCCTCTACAGCTGACTGTTTCACTGTCCCATATCCTCTACAACTGACTGTTTCACTGTCCCCTATCCTCTACAACTGACTGTTTCACTGTTACACTGTCCCCTATCCTCGACAACTGACTGTTTCACTGTCCCCTATCCTCTACAGCTGACTGTTTCACTGTCCCCTATCCTCTACAGCTGACTGTTTCACTGTCCCCTATCCTCTACAGCTGACTGTTTCACTGTCCCCTATCCTCTACAACTGACTGTTTCACTGTCCCCTATCCTCTACAGCTGACTGTTTCACTGTCCCCTATCCTCTACAGCTGACTGTTTCACTGTCCCCTATCCTCTACAGCTGACTGTTTCACTGTCCCCTATCCTCTACAGCTGACTGTTATCACTGTCCCCTATCCTCTACAGCTGACTGTTATCACTGTTTCACTGTCCCCTATCCTCTACAGCTGACTGTTATCACTGTCCCCTATCCTCTACAGCTGACTGTTTCACTGTCCCCTATCCTCTACAGCTGACTGTTTCACTGTCCCCTATCCTCTACAGCTGACTGTTTCACTGTCCCCTATCCTCTACAACTGACTGTTTCACTGTTTCACTGTCCCCTATCCTCTACAGCTGACTGTTTCACTGTCCCCTATCCTCTACAACTGACTGTTTCACTGTTTCACTGTCCCCTATCCTCTACAACTGACTGTTTCACTGTCCCCTATCCTCTACAACTGACTGTTTCACTGTTTCACTGTCCCCTATCCTCTACAACTGACTGTTTCACTGTTTCACTGTCCCATATCCTCTACAACTGACTGTTTCACTGTCCCCTATCCTCTACAACTGACTGTTTCACTGTTTCACTGTCCCCTATCCTCTACAACTGACTATTTCACTGTTTCACTGTCCCCTATCCTCTACAGCTGACTGTTTCACTGTCCCATATCCTCTACAACTGACTGTTTCACTGTCCCCTATCCTCTACAACTGACTGTTTCACAGTTACACTGTCCCCTATCCTCGACAACTGACTGTTTCACTGTCCCCTATCCTCTACAACTGACTGTTTCACTGTCCCCTATCCTCTACAACTCACTGTTTCACTGTCCACTATCCTCTACAGCTGTCTGTTTCACTGTCCCCTATCCTCTACAGCTCACTGTTTCACTGTCCCCTAACCTCTACAGCTCCACTGTGTCACTGTCCCCTATCCTCTACAGCTGACTGTTTCACTGTCCCCTATCCTCTACAACTCACTGTTTCACTGTCCACTATCCTCTACAGCTGTCTGTTTCACTGTCCCCTATCCTCTACAACTCTCTGTTTCACTGTCCCCTATCCTCTACAGCTGACTGTTTCACTGTTTTCACTGTCCCCTATCCTCTACAACTGACTGTTTCACTGTCCCCTATCCTCTACAACTGTCCCCTATCCTCTACAACTGACTGTTTCACTGTCCCATATCCTCTACAACTGACTGTTTCACTGTCCCCTATCCTCTACAGCTGACTGTTTCACTGTCCCCTATCCTCTACAACTGACTGTTTCACTGTTTCACTGTCCCCTATCCTCTACAACTGACTGTTTCACTGTTTCACTGTCCCCTATCCTCTACAACTGACTGTGTCACTGTCCCCTATCCTCTACAACTGACTGTTTCACTGTCCCCTATCCTCTACAGCTAACTGTTTCACTGTCCCATATCCTCTACAACTGACTGTTTCACTGTCCCCTATCCTCTACAACTGACTGTTTCACTGTTACACTGTCCCCTATCCTCGACAACTGACTGTTTCACTGTCCCCTAGCCTCTACAACTGACTGTTTCACTGTTACACTGTCCCCTATCCTCTACAACTGACTGTTTCACTGTCCCCTATCCTCTACAACTGACTGTTTCACTGTCCCCTATCCTCTACAACTGACTGTTTCACTGTTTCACTGTCCCCTATCCTCTACAGCTGACTGTTTCACTGTCCCCTATCCTCTACAACTGACTGTTTCACTGTTTCACTGTCCCCTATCCTCTACAGCTGACTGTTTCACTGTCCCCTATCCTCTACAACTGACTGTTTCACTGTTTCACTGTCCCCTATCCTCTACAACTGACTGTTTCACTGTCCCCTATCCTCTACAACTGACTGTTTCACTGTTTCACTGTCCCCTATCCTCTACAACTGACTGTTTCACTGTTTCACTGTCCCATATCCTCTACAACTGACTGTTTCACTGTCCCATATCCTCTACAACTGACTGTTTCACTGTCCCCTATCCTCTACAACTGACTGTTTCACTGTTTCACTGTCCCCTATCCTCTACAACTGACTGTTTCACTGTTTCACTGTCCCCTATCCTCTACAGCTGACTGTTTCACTGTCCCATATCCTCTACAACTGACAGTTTCACTGTCCCCTATCCTCTACAACTGACTGTTTCACTGTTACACTGTCCCCTATCCTCTACAAATCACTGTCTCACTGTCCCCTATCCTCTACAACTGACTGTTTCACTGTTTCACTGTCCCCTATCCTCTACAGCTGACTGTTTCACTGTTTCACTGTCCCCTATCCTCTACAACTGACTGTTTCACTGTCCCCTATCCTCTACAACTGTCCCCTATCCTCTACAACTGACTGTTTCACTGTCCCATATCCTCTACAACTGACTGTTTCACTGTCCCCTATCCTCTACAGCTGACTGTTTCACTGTCCCCTATCCTCTACAACTGACTGTTTCACTGTTTCACTGTCCCCTATCCTCTACAACTGACTGTTTCACTGTTTCACTGTCCCCTATCCTCTACAACTGACTGTGTCACTGTCCCCTATCCTCTACAACTGACTGTTTCACTGTCCCCTATCCTCTACAGCTGACTGTTTCACTGTCCCATATCCTCTACAACTGACTGTTTCACTGTCCCCTATCCTCTACAACTGACTTTTTCACTGTTACACTGTCCCCTATCCTCGACAACTGACTGTTTCACTGTCCCCTATCCTCTACAGCTGACTGTTTCACTGTCCCCTATCCTCTACAGCTGACTGTTTCACTGTCCCCTATCCTCTACAGCTGACTGTTTCACTGTCCCCTATCCTCTACAACTGACTGTTTCACTGTCCCCTATCCTCTACAGCTGACTGTTTCACTGTCCCCTATCCTCTACAGCTGACTGTTTCACTGTCCCCTATCCTCTACAGCTGACTGTTTCACTGTCCCCTATCCTCTACAGCTGACTGTTATCACTGTCCCCTATCCTCTACAGCTGACTGTTATCACTGTTTCACTGTCCCCTATCCTCTACAGCTGACTGTTATCACTGTCCCCTATCCTCTACAGCTGACTGTTTCACTGTCCCCTATCCTCTACAGCTGACTGTTATCACTGTCCCCTATCCTCTACAGCTGACTGTTTCACTGTCCCCTATCCTCTACAACTCTCTGTTTCACTGTCCCCTATCCTCTACAGCTGACTGTTATCACTGTCCCCTATCCTCTACAACAGACTGTTTCACTGTCCCCTATCCTCTACAACTCTCTGTTTCACTGTCCCCTATCCTCTACAGCTGACTGTTTCACTGTCCCCTATCCTCTACAGCTGACTGTTTCACTGTCCCCTATCCTCTACAACTGACTGTTTCACTGTCCCCTATCCTCTACAACTCTCTGTTTCACTGTCCCCTATCCTCTACAGCTGACTGTTTCACTGTCCCCTATCCTCTACAGCTGACTGTTATCACTGTCCCCTATCCTCTACAGCTGACTGTTTCACTGTCCCCTATCCTCTACAGCTGACTGTTTCACTGTCCCCTATCCTCTACAGCTGACTGTTATCACTGTCCCCTATCCTCTACAGCTGACTGTTATCACTGTCCCCTATCCTCTACAGCTGACTGTTTCACTGTCCCCTATCCTCTACAGCTGACTGTTATCACTGTCCCCTATCCTCTACAGCTGACTGTTATCACTGTCCCCTATCCTCTACAGCTGACTGTTTCACTGTCCCCTATCCTCTACAGCTGACTGTTATCACTGTCCCCTATCCTCTACAGCTGACTGTTATCACTGTCCCCTATCCTCTACAACTCTCTGTTTCACTGTCCCCTATCCTCTACAGCTGACTGTTTCACTGTCCCCTATCCTCTACAGCTGACTGTTTCACTGTCCCCTATCCTCTACAACTCACTGTTTCACTGTCCCCTATCCTCTACAGCTGACTGTTATCACTGTCCCCTATCCTCTACAGCTGACTGTTTCACTGTCCCCTATCCTCTACAGCTGACTGTTATCACTGTCCCCTATCCTCTACAGCTGACTGTTTCACTGTCCCCTATCCTCTACAGCTGACTGTTTCACTGTCCCCTATCCTCTACAGCTGACTGTTATCACTGTCCCCTATCCTCTACAGCTGACTGTTATCACTGTCCCCTATCCTCTACAGCTGACTGTTTCACTGTCCCCTATCCTCTACAACTCACTGTTATCACTGTCCCCTATCCTCTACAGCTGACTGTTTCACTGTCCCCTATCCTCTACAACTCACTGTTTCACTGTCCCCTATCCTCTACAGCTCACTGTTTCACTGTCCCCTATCCTCTACAGCTGACTGTTTCACTGTCCCCTATCCTCTACAACTCACTGTTTCACTGTCCCCTATCCTCTACAGCTGACTGTTTCACTGTCCCCTATCCTCTACAACTCACCGTTTCACTGTCCCCTATCCTCTACAGCTCCACTGTGTCACTGTCCCCTATCCTCTACAGCTGACTGTTTCACTGTCGCCTATCCTCTACAACTCACTGTTTCACTGTCCACTATCCTCTACAGCTGTCTGTTTCACTGTCCCCTATCCTCTACAACTCTCTGTTTCACTGTCCCCTATCCTCTACAGCTGACTGTTTCACTGTCCCCTATCCTCTACAACTCTCTGTTTCACTGTCCCCTATCCTCTACAACTCACTGTTTCACTGTCCCCTATCCTCTACAGCTCACTGTTTCACTGTCCCCTATCCTCTACAGCTGACTGTTTCACTGTCCCCTATCCTCTACAACTCACTGTTTCACTGTCCCCTATCCTCTACAGCTGACTGTTTCACTGTCCCCTATCCTCTACAACTCACTGTTTCACTGTCCCCTATCCTCTACAGCTCCACTGTGTCACTGTCCCCTATCCTCTACAGCTGACTGTTTCACTGTCCCCTATCCTCTACAACTCACTGTTTCACTGTCCCCTATCCTCTACAGCTGACTATTTCACTGTCCCCTATCCTCTACAACTCTCTGTTTCACTGTCCCCTATCCTCTACAGCTGACTGTTTCACTGTCCCCTATCCTCTACAGCTGACTGTTTCACTGTCCCCTATCCTCTACAACTGACTGTTTCACTGTCCCCTATCCTCTACAACTCTCTGTTTCACTGTCCCCTATCCTCTACAGCTGACTGTTTCACTGTCCCCTATCCTCTACAGCTGACTGTTATCACTGTCCCCTATCCTCTACAGCTGACTGTTTCACTGTCCCCTATCCTCTACAGCTGACTGTTTCACTGTCCCCTATCCTCTACAGCTGACTGTTATCACTGTCCCCTATCCTCTACAGCTGACTGTTATCACTGTCCCCTATCCTCTACAGCTGACTGTTTCACTGTCCCCTATCCTCTACAGCTGACTGTTATCACTGTCCCCTATCCTCTACAGCTGACTGTTATCACTGTCCCCTATCCTCTACAGCTGACTGTTTCACTGTCCCCTATCCTCTACAGCTGACTGTTATCACTGTCCCCTATCCTCTACAGCTGACTGTTATCACTGTCCCCTATCCTCTACAACTCTCTGTTTCACTGTCCCCTATCCTCTACAGCTGACTGTTTCACTGTCCCCTATCCTCTACAGCTGACTGTTTCACTGTCCCCTATCCTCTACAACTCACTGTTTCACTGTCCCCTATCCTCTACAGCTGACTGTTATCACTGTCCCCTATCCTCTACAGCTGACTGTTTCACTGTCCCCTATCCTCTACAGCTGACTGTTATCACTGTCCCCTATCCTCTACAGCTGACTGTTTCACTGTCCCCTATCCTCTACAGCTGACTGTTTCACTGTCCCCTATCCTCTACAGCTGACTGTTATCACTGTCCCCTATCCTCTACAGCTGACTGTTATCACTGTCCCCTATCCTCTACAGCTGACTGTTTCACTGTCCCCTATCCTCTACAACTCACTGTTATCACTGTCCCCTATCCTCTACAGCTGACTGTTTCACTGTCCCCTATCCTCTACAACTCACTGTTTCACTGTCCCCTATCCTCTACAGCTCACTGTTTCACTGTCCCCTATCCTCTACAGCTGACTGTTTCACTGTCCCCTATCCTCTACAACTCACTGTTTCACTGTCCCCTATCCTCTACAGCTGACTGTTTCACTGTCCCCTATCCTCTACAACTCACCGTTTCACTGTCCCCTATCCTCTACAGCTCCACTGTGTCACTGTCCCCTATCCTCTACAGCTGACTGTTTCACTGTCGCCTATCCTCTACAACTCACTGTTTCACTGTCCACTATCCTCTACAGCTGTCTGTTTCACTGTCCCCTATCCTCTACAACTCTCTGTTTCACTGTCCCCTATCCTCTACAGCTGACTGTTTCACTGTCCCCTATCCTCTACAACTCTCTGTTTCACTGTCCCCTATCCTCTACAACTCACTGTTATCACTGTCCCCTATCCTCTACAGCTGACTGTTTCACTGTCCCCTATCCTCTACAACTCACTGTTTCACTGTCCCCTATCCTCTACAGCTCACTGTTTCACTGTCCCCTATCCTCTACAGCTGACTGTTTCACTGTCCCCTATCCTCTACAACTCACTGTTTCACTGTCCCCTATCCTCTACAGCTGACTGTTTCACTGTCCCCTATCCTCTACAACTCACTGTTTCACTGTCCCCTATCCTCTACAGCTCCACTGTGTCACTGTCCCCTATCCTCTACAGCTGACTGTTTCACTGTCCCCTATCCTCTACAACTCACTGTTTCACTGTCCCCTATCCTCTACAGCTGACTATTTCACTGTCCCCTATCCTCTACAACTCTCTGTTTCACTGTCCCCTATCCTCTACAGCTGACTTTTTCACTGTCCCCTATCCTCTACAGCTGACTGTTTCACTGTCCCCTATCCTCTACAACTCTCTGTTTCACTGTCCCCTATCCTCTACAACTCACTGTTTCACTGTCCCCTATCCTCTACAGCTGACTATTTCACTGTCCCCTATCCTCTACAACTCTCTGTTTCACTGTCCCCTATCCTCTACAGCTGACTGTTTCACTGTCCCCTATCCTCTACAGCTGACTGTTTCACTGTCCCCTATCATCTACAGCTGTCTGTTTCACTGTCCCCTATCCTCTACAGCTGACTGTTTCACTGTTTCACTGTCCCCTATCCTCTACAACTGACTGTTTCACTGTCCCCTATCCTCTACAGCTGACTGTTTCACTGTCCCCTATCCTCTACAGCTGTCTGTTTTCACTGTCCCCTATCCTCTACAACTGACTGTTTCACTGTCCCCTATCCTCTACACATTACTGTTTCACTGTTTCACTGTCCCCTGTCCTCTACAACTGCCTGTTTCACTGTCCCCTATCCTCTACAACTGACTGTTTCACTGTCCCCTATCCTCTACACATTACTGTTTCACTGTTTCACTGTCCCCTGTCCTCTACAACTGCCTGTTTCACTGTCCCCTATCCTCTACAACTGACTGTTTCACTGTCCCCTATCCTCTACAAATCACTGTCTCACTGTCCCCTATCCTCTACAACTGACTGTTTCACTGTTTCACTGTCCCCTATCCTCTACAGCTGACTGTTTCACTGTTTCACTGTCCCCTATCCTCTACAACTGACTGTTTCACTGTCCCCTATCCTCTACAACTGTCCCCTATCCTCTACAGCTGACTGTTTCACTGTCCCCTATCCTCTACAGCTGACTGTTTCACTGTCCCCTATCCTCTACAGCTGACTGTTATCACTGTCCCCTATCCTCTACAGCTGACTGTTATCACTGTCCCCTATCCTCTACAGCTGACTGTTTCACTGTCCCCTATCCTCTACAATCACTGTTATCACTGTCCCCTATCCTCTACAGCTGACTGTTTCACTGTCCCCTATCCTCTACAACTCACTGTTTCACTGTCCCCTATCCTCTACAGCTCACTGTTTCACTGTCCCCTATCCTCTACATCTGACTGTTTCACTGTCCCCTATCCTCTACAACTCACTGTTTCACTGTCCCCTATCCTCTACAGCTGACTGTTTCACTGTCCCCTATCCTCTACAACTCACTGTTTCACTGTCCCCTATCCTCTACAGCTCCACTGTGTCACTGTCCCCTATCCGCTACAGCTGACTGTTTCACTGTCCCCTATCCTCTACAACTCACTGTTTCACTGTCCACTATCCTCTACAGCTGTCTGTTTCACTGTTACACTGTCCCCTATCCTCTACAACTGACTGTTTCACTGTCCCCTATCCTCTACAACTGACTGTTTCACTGTCCCCTATCCTCTACAACTGACTGTTTCACTGTTTCACTGTCCCCTATCCTCTACAGCTGACTGTTTCACTGTCCCCTATCCTCTACAACTGACTGTTTCACTGTTTCACTGTCCCCTATCCTCTACAGCTGACTGTTTCACTGTCCCCTATCCTCTACAACTGACTGTTTCACTGTTTCACTGTCCCCTATCCTCTACAACTGACTGTTTCACTGTCCCCTATCCTCTACAACTGACTGTTTCACTGTTTCACTGTCCCCTATCCTCTACAACTGACTGTTTCACTGTTTCACTGTCCCATATCCTCTACAACTGACTGTTTCACTGTCCCATATCCTCTACAACTGACTGTTTCACTGTCCCCTATCCTCTACAACTGACTGTTTCACTGTTTCACTGTCCCCTATCCTCTACAACTGACTGTTTCACTGTTTCACTGTCCCCTATCCTCTACAGCTGACTGTTTCACTGTCCCATATCCTCTACAACTGACAGTTTCACTGTCCCCTATCCTCTACAACTGACTGTTTCACTGTTACACTGTCCCCTATCCTCTACAAATCACTGTCTCACTGTCCCCTATCCTCTACAACTGACTGTTTCACTGTTTCACTGTCCCCTATCCTCTACAGCTGACTGTTTCACTGTTTCACTGTCCCCTATCCTCTACAACTGACTGTTTCACTGTCCCCTATCCTCTACAACTGTCCCCTATCCTCTACAACTGACTGTTTCACTGTCCCATATCCTCTACAACTGACTGTTTCACTGTCCCCTATCCTCTACAGCTGACTGTTTCACTGTCCCCTATCCTCTACAACTGACTGTTTCACTGTTTCACTGTCCCCTATCCTCTACAACTGACTGTTTCACTGTCCCCTATCCTCTACAACTGACTGTTTCACTGTCCCCTATCCTCTACAACTGACTGTTTCACTGTCCCCTATCCTCTACAACTGTCCCCTATCCTCTACAACTGACTGTTTCACTGTCCCATATCCTCTACAACTGACTGTTTCACTGTCCCCTATCCTCTACAGCTGACTGTTTCACTGTCCCCTATCCTCTACAACTGACTGTTTCACTGTTTCACTGTCCCCTATCCTCTACAACTGACTGTTTCACTGTCCCCTATCCTCTACAACTGACTGTGTCACTGTCCCCTATCCTCTACAACTCACTGTTTCACTGTCCACTATCCTCTACAGCTGTCTGTTTCACTGTTACACTGTCCCCTATCCTCTACAACTGACTGTTTCACTGTCCCCTATCCTCTACAACTGACTGTTTCACTGTCCCCTATCCTCTACAACTGACTGTTTCACTGTTTCACTGTCCCCTATCCTCTACAGCTGACTGTTTCACTGTCCCCTATCCTCTACAACTGACTGTTTCACTGTTTCACTGTCCCCTATCCTCTACAGCTGACTGTTTCACTGTCCCCTATCCTCTACAACTGACTGTTTCACTGTTTCACTGTCCCCTATCCTCTACAACTGACTGTTTCACTGTCCCCTATCCTCTACAACTGACTGTTTCACTGTTTCACTGTCCCCTATCCTCTACAACTGACTGTTTCACTGTTTCACTGTCCCATATCCTCTACAACTGACTGTTTCACTGTCCCATATCCTCTACAACTGACTGTTTCACTGTCCCCTATCCTCTACAACTGACTGTTTCACTGTTTCACTGTCCCCTATCCTCTACAACTGACTGTTTCACTGTTTCACTGTCCCCTATCCTCTACAGCTGACTGTTTCACTGTCCCATATCCTCTACAACTGACAGTTTCACTGTCCCCTATCCTCTACAACTGACTGTTTCACTGTTACACTGTCCCCTATCCTCTACAAATCACTGTCTCACTGTCCCCTATCCTCTACAACTGACTGTTTCACTGTTTCACTGTCCCCTATCCTCTACAGCTGACTGTTTCACTGTTTCACTGTCCCCTATCCTCTACAACTGACTGTTTCACTGTCCCCTATCCTCTACAACTGTCCCCTATCCTCTACAACTGACTGTTTCACTGTCCCATATCCTCTACAACTGACTGTTTCACTGTCCCCTATCCTCTACAGCTGACTGTTCACTGTCCCCTATCCTCTACAACTGACTGTTTCACTGTTTCACTGTCCCCTATCCTCTACAACTGACTGTTTCACTGTCCCCTATCCTCTACAACTGACTGTGTCACTGTCCCCTATCCTCTACAACTGACTGTGTCACTGTCCCCTATCCTCTACAGCTGACTGTTTCACTGTCCCATATCCTCTACAACTGACTGTTTCACTGTCCCCTATCCTCTACAACTGACTGTTTCACTGTTACACTGTCCCCTATCCTCGACAACTGACTGTTTCACTGTCCCCTAGCCTCTACAACTGACTGTTTCACTGTTACACTGTCCCCTATCCTCTACAACTGACTGTTTCACTGTCCCCTATCCTCTACAACTGACTGTTTCACTGTCCCCTATCCTCTACAACTGACTGTTTCACTGTTTACCTGTCCCCTATCCTCTACAGCTGACTGTTTCACTGTCCCCTATCCTCTACAACTGACTGTTTCACTGTTTCACTGTCCCCTATCCTCTACAGCTGACTGTTTCACTGTCCCCTATCCTCTACAACTGACTGTTTCACTGTTTCACTGTCCCCTATCCTCTACAACTGACTGTTTCACTGTCCCCTATCCTCTACAACTGACTGTTTCACTGTTTCACTGTCCCCTATCCTCTACAACTGACTGTTTCACTGTTTCACTGTCCCATATCCTCTACAACTGACTGTTTCACTGTCCCCTATCCTCTACAACTGACTGTTTCACTGTTTCACTGTCCCCTATCCTCTACAACTGACTGTTTCACTGTTTCACTGTCCCCTATCCTCTACAGCTGACTGTTTCACTGTCCCATATCCTCTACAACTGACTGTTTCACTGTCCCCTATCCTCTACAACTGACTGTTTCACTGTTACACTGTCCCCTATCCTCGACAACTGACTGTTTCACTGTCCCCTATCCTCTACAACTGACTGTTAGACTGTTACACTGTCCCCTATCCTCAAAAACTGACTGTTTCACTGTCCCCTATCCTCTACAGCTGACTGTTTCACTGTCCCCTATCCTCTACAACTCACTGTTTCACTGTCCACTATCCTCTACAGCTGTCTGTTTCACTGTCCCCTATCCTCTACAACTCTCTGTTTCACTGTCCCCTATCCTCTACAGCTGACTGTTTCACTGTTTCACTGTCCCCTATCCTCTACAACTGACTGTTTCACTGTCCCCTATCCTCTACAACTGTCCCCTATCCTCTACAACTGACTGTTTCACTGTCCCATATCCTCTACAACTGACTGTTTCACTGTCCCCTATCCTCTACAGCTGACTGTTTCACTGTCCCCTATCCTCTACAACTGACTGTTTCACTGTTTCACTGTCCCCTATCCTCTACAACTGACTGTTTCACTGTTTCACTGTCCCCTATCCTCTACAACTGACTGTGTCACTGTCCCCTATCCTCTACAACTGACTGTTTCACTGTCCCCTATCCTCTACAGCTGACTGTTTCACTGTCCCATATCCTCTACAACTGACTGTTTCACTGTCCCCTATCCTCTACAACTGACTATTTCACTGTTTCACTGTCCCCTATCCTCTACAGCTGACTGTTTCACTGTCCCATATCCTCTACAACTGACTGTTTCACTGTCCCCTATCCTCTACAACTGACTGTTTCACTGTTACACTGTCCCCTATCCTCGACAACTGACTGTTTCACTGTCCCCTATCCTCTACAACTGACTGTTTCACTGTTACACTGTCCCCTATCCTCAAAAACTGACTGTTTCACTGTCCCCTATCCTCTACAACTGACTGTCTCACTGTCCCCTATCCTCTACAACTCACTGTTTCACTGTCCACTATCCTCTACAGCTGTCTGTTTCACTGTCCCCTATCCTCTACAGCTCACTGTTTCACTGTCCCCTATCCTCTACAGCTCCACTGTGTCACTGTCCCCTATCCTCTACAGCTGACTGTTTCACTGTCCCCTATCCTCTACAACTGACTGTTTCACTGTTTCACTGTCCCCTATCCTCTACAGCTGACTGTTTCACTGTCCCATATCCTCTACAACTGACAGTTTCACTGTCCCCTATCCTCTACAACTGACTGTTTCACTGTTACACTGTCCCCTATCCTCTACAAATCACTGTCTCACTGTCCCCTATCCTCTACAACTGACTGTTTCACTGTTTCACTGTCCCCTATCCTCTACAGCTGACTGTTTCACTGTTTCACTGTCCCCTATCCTCTACAACTGACTGTTTCACTGTCCCCTATCCTCTACAACTGTCCCCTATCCTCTACAACTGACTGTTTCACTGTCCCATATCCTCTACAACTGACTGTTTCACTGTCCCCTATCCTCTACAGCTGACTGTTTCACTGTCCCCTATCCTCTACAACTGACTGTTTCACTGTTTCACTGTCCCCTATCCTCTACAACTGACTGTTTCACTGTTTCACTGTCCCCTATCCTCTACAACTGACTGTGTCACTGTCCCCTATCCTCTACAACTGACTGTGTCACTGTCCCCTATCCTCTACAGCTGACTGTTTCACTGTCCCATATCCTCTACAACTGACTGTTTCACTGTCCCCTATCCTCTACAACTGACTGTTTCACTGTTACACTGTCCCCTATCCTCGACAACTGACTGTTTCACTGTCCCCTAGCCTCTACAACTGACTGTTTCACTGTTACACTGTCCCCTATCCTCTACAACTGACTGTTTCACTGTCCCCTATCCTCTACAACTGACTGTTTCACTGTCCCCTATCCTCTACAACTGACTGTTTCACTGTTTACCTGTCCCCTATCCTCTACAGCTGACTGTTTCACTGTCCCCTATCCTCTACAACTGACTGTTTCACTGTTTCACTGTCCCCTATCCTCTACAGCTGACTGTTTCACTGTCCCCTATCCTCTACAACTGACTGTTTCACTGTTTCACTGTCCCCTATCCTCTACAACTGACTGTTTCACTGTCCCCTATCCTCTACAACTGACTGTTTCACTGTTTCACTGTCCCCTATCCTCTACAACTGACTGTTTCACTGTTTCCACTGTCCCATATCCTCTACAACTGACTGTTTCACTGTCCCCTATCCTCTACAACTGACTGTTTCACTGTTTCACTGTCCCCTATCCTCTACAACTGACTGTTTCACTGTTTCACTGTCCCCTATCCTCTACAGCTGACTGTTTCACTGTCCCATATCCTCTACAACTGACTGTTTCACTGTCCCCTATCCTCTACAACTGACTGTTTCACTGTTACACTGTCCCCTATCCTCGACAACTGACTGTTTCACTGTCCCCTATCCTCTACAACTGACTGTTTCACTGTTACACTGTCCCCTATCCTCAAAAACTGACTGTTTCACTGTCCCCTATCCTCTACAGCTGACTGTTTCACTGTCCCCTATCCTCTACAACTCACTGTTTCACTGTCCACTATCCTCTACAGCTGTCTGTTTCACTGTCCCCTATCCTCTACAACTCTCTGTTTCACTGTCCCCTATCCTCTACAGCTGACTGTTTCACTGTTTCACTGTCCCCTATCCTCTACAACTGACTGTTTCACTGTCCCCTATCCTCTACAACTGTCCCCTATCCTCTACAACTGACTGTTTCACTGTCCCATATCCTCTACAACTGACTGTTTCACTGTCCCCTATCCTCTACAGCTGACTGTTTCACTGTCCCCTATCCTCTACAACTGACTGTTTCACTGTTTCACTGTCCCCTATCCTCTACAACTGACTGTTTCACTGTTTCACTGTCCCCTATCCTCTACAACTGACTGTGTCACTGTCCCCTATCCTCTACAACTGACTGTTTCACTGTCCCCTATCCTCTACAGCTGACTGTTTCACTGTCCCATATCCTCTACAACTGACTGTTTCACTGTCCCCTATCCTCTACAACTGACTATTTCACTGTTTCACTGTCCCCTATCCTCTACAGCTGACTGTTTCACTGTCCCATATCCTCTACAACTGACTGTTTCACTGTCCCCTATCCTCTACAACTGACTGTTTCACTGTTACACTGTCCCCTATCCTCGACAACTGACTGTTTCACTGTCCCCTATCCTCTACAACTGACTGTTTCACTGTTACACTGTCCCCTATCCTCAAAAACTGACTGTTTCACTGTCCACTATCCTCTACAGCTGTCTGTTTCACTGTCCCCTATCCTCTACAGCTCACTGTTTCACTGTCCCCTATCCTCTACAGCTCCACTGTGTCACTGTCCCCTATCCTCTACAGCTGACTGTTTCACTGTCCCCTATCCTCTACAACTCACTGTTTCACTGTCCACTATCCTCTACAGCTGTCTGTTTCACTGTCCCCCTATCCTCTACAACTCTCTGTTTCACTGTCCCCTATCCTCTACAGCTGACTGTTTCACTGTTTCACTGTCCCCTATCCTCTACAACTGACTGTTTCACTGTCCCCTATCCTCTACAACTGTCCCCTATCCTCTACAACTGACTGTTTCACTGTCCCATATCCTCTACAACTGACTGTTTCACTGTCCCCTATCCTCTACAGCTGACTGTTTCACTGTCCCCTATCCTCTACAACTGACTGTTTCACTGTTTCACTGTCCCCTATCCTCTACAACTGACTGTTTCACTGTTTCACTGTCCCCTATCCTCTACAACTGACTGTGTCACTGTCCCCTATCCTCTACAACTGACTGTTTCACTGTCCCCTATCCTCTACAGCTGACTGTTTCACTGTCCCATATCCTCTACAACTGACTGTTTCACTGTCCCCTATCCTCTACAACTGACTGTTTCACTGTTACACTGTGCCCTATCCTCGACAACTGACTGTTTCACTGTCCCCTAGCCTCTACAACTGACTGTTTCACTGTTACACTGTCCCCTATCCTCTACAACTGACTGTTTCACTGTCCCCTATCCTCTACAACTGACTGTTTCACTGTCCCCTATCCTCTACAACTGACTGTTTCACTGTTTCACTGTCCCCTATCCTCTACAGCTGACTGTTTCACTGTCCCCTATCCTCTACAGCTGTCTGTTTCACTGTCCCCTATCCTCTACAGCTCACTGTTTCACTGTCCCCTATCCTCTACAGCTCCACTGTGTCACTGTCCCCTATCCTCTACAGCTGACTGTTTCACTGTCCCCTATCCTCTACAACTCACTGTTTCACTGTCCACTATCCTCTACAGCTGTCTGTTTCACTGTCCCCTATCCTCTACAACTCTCTGTTTCACTGTCCCCTATCCTCTACAGCTGACTGTTTCACTGTTTCACTGTCCCCTATCCTCTACAACTCTCTGTTTCACTGTCCCCTATCCTCTACAGCTGACTGTTTCACTGTTTCACTGTCCCATATCCTCTACAACTGACTGTTTCACTGTCCCCTATCCTCTACAGCTGACTGTTTCACTGTCCCCTATCCTCTACAACTGACTGTTTTCACTGTTTCACTGTCCCCTATCCTCTACAACTGACTGTTTCACTGTTTCACTGTCCCCTATCCTCTACAACTGACTGTGTCACTGTCCCCTATCCTCTACAACTGACTGTTTCACTGTCCCCTATCCTCTACAGCTGACTGTTTCACTGTCCCTTATCCTCTACAACTGACTGTTTCACTGTCCCCTATCCTCTACAACTGACTGTTTCACTGTTACACTGTCCCCTATCCTCGACAACTGACTGTTTCACTGTCCCTAGCCTCTACAACTGACTGTTTCACTGTTACACTGTCCCCTATCCTCTACAACTGACTGTTTCACTGTCCCCTATCCTCTACAACTGACTGTTTCACTGTCCCCCTATCCTCTACAACTGACTGTTTCACTGTTTCACTGTCCCCTATCCTCTACAGCTGACTGTTTCACTGTCCCCTATCCTCTACAACTGACTGTTTCACTGTTTCACTGTCCCCTATCCTCTACAGCTGACTGTTTCACTGTCCCCTATCCTCTACAACTGACTGTTTCACTGTTTCACTGTCCCCTATCCTCTACAACTGACTGTTTCACTGTCCCCTATCCTCTACAACTGACTGTTTCACTGTTTCACTGTCCCCTATCCTCTACAACTGACTGTTTCACTGTTTCACTGTCCCATATCCTCTACAACTGACTGTTTCACTGTCCCATATCCTCTACAACTGACTGTTTCACTGTCCCCTATCCTCTACAACTGACTGTTTCACTGTTTCACTGTCCCCTATCCTCTACAACTGACTGTTTCACTGTTTCACTGTCCCCTATCCTCTACAGCTGACTGTTTCACTGTCCCCTATCCTCTACAACTGACTGTTTCACTGTTACACTGTCCCCTATCCTCTACAAATCACTGTCTCACTGTCCCCTATCCTCTACAACTGACTGTTTCACTGTTTCACTGTCCCCTATCCTCTACAGCTGACTGTTTCACTGTTTCACTGTCCCCTATCCTCTACAACTGACTGTTTCACTGTCCCCTATCCTCTACAACTGTCCCCTATCCTCTACAACTGACTGTTTCACTGTCCCATATCCTCTACAACTGACTGTTTCACTGTCCCCTATCCTCTACAGCTGACTGTTTCACTGTCCCCTATCCTCTACAACTGACTGTTTCACTGTTTCACTGTCCCCTATCCTCTACAACTGACTGTTTCACTGTTTCACTGTCCCCTATCCTCTACAACTGACTGTGTCACTGTCCCCTATCCTCTACAACTGACTGTTTCACTGTCCCCTATCCTCTACAGCTGACTGTTTCACTGTCCCATATCCTCTACAACTGACTGTTTCACTGTCCCCTATCCTCTACAACTGACTGTTTCACTGTTACACTGTCCCCTAGCCTCTACAACTGACTGTTTCACTGTTACACTGTCCCCTATCCTCTACAACTGACTGTTTCACTGTCCCCTATCCTCTACAACTGACTGTTTCACTGTCCCCTATCCTCTACAACTGACTGTTTCACTGTTTCACTGTCCCATATCCTCTACAACTGACTGTTTCACTGTCCCCTATCCTCTACAACTGACTGTTTCACTGTTTCACTGTCCCCTATCCTCTACAACTGACTGTTTCACTGTTTCACTGTCCCCTATCCTCTACAGCTGACTGTTTCACTGTCCCATATCCTCTACAACTGACTGTTTCACTGTCCCCTATCCTCTACAACTGACTGTTTCACTGTTACACTGTCCCCTATCCTCGACAACTGACTGTTTCACTGTCCCCTATCCTCTACAACTGACTGTTTCACTGTTACACTGTCCCCTATCCTCAAAAACTGACTGTTTCACTGTCCCCTATCCTCTACAGCTGACTGTTTCACTGTCCCCTATCCTCTACAACTCACTGTTTCACTGTCCACTATCCTCTACAGCTGTCTGTTTCACTGTCCCCTATCCTCTACAACTCTCTGTTTCACTGTCCCCTATCCTCTACAGCTGACTGTTTCACTGTTTCACTGTCCCCTATCCTCTACAACTGACTGTTTCACTGTCCCCTATCCTCTACAACTGTCCCCTATCCTCTACAACTGACTGTTTCACTGTCCCATATCCTCTACAACTGACTGTTTCACTGTCCCCTATCCTCTACAGCTGACTGTTTCACTGTCCCCTATCCTCTACAACTGACTGTTTCACTGTTTCACTGTCCCCTATCCTCTACAACTGACTGTTTCACTGTTTCACTGTCCCCTATCCTCTACAACTGACTGTGTCACTGTCCCCTATCCTCTACAACTGACTGTTTCACTGTCCCCTATCCTCTACAGCTGACTGTTTCACTGTCCCATATCCTCTACAACTGACTGTTTCACTGTCCCCTATCCTCTACAACTGACTGTTTCACTGTTACACTGTCCCCTATCCACGACAACTGACTGTTTCACTGTCCCCTAGCCTCTACAACTGACTGTTTCACTGTTACACTGTCCCCTATCCTCTACAACTGACTGTTTCACTGTCCCCTATCCTCTACAACTGACTGTTTCACTGTCCCCTATCCTCTACAACTGACTGTTTCACTGTTTCACTGTCCCCTATCCTCTACAGCTGACTGTTTCACTGTCCCCTATCCTCTACAACTGACTGTTTCACTGTTTCACTGTCCCCTATCCTCTACAGCTGACTGTTTCACTGTCCCCTATCCTCTACAACTGACTGTTTCACTGTTTCACTGTCCCCTATCCTCTACAACTACTGTCCCCTATCCTCTACAACTGACTGTTTCACTGTCCCCTATCTGTCCCCTATCCTCTACAACTGACTGTTTCACTGTTTCACTGTCCCATATCCTCTACAACTGACTGTTTTCACTGTCCCATATCCTCTACAACTGCCTGTTTCACTGTCCCCATCCTCTACAACTGACTGTTTCACTGTTTCACTGTCCCCTATCCTCTACAACTGACTGTTTCACTGTTTCACTGTCCCCTATCCTCTACAGCTGACTGTTTCACTGTCCCATATCCTCTACAAATGACAGTTTCACTGTCCCCTATCCTCTACAACTGACTGTTTCACTGTTACACTGTCCCCTATCCTCGACAACTGACTGTTTCACTGTCCCCTATCCTCTACAACTGACTGTTTCACTGTTACACTGTCCCCTATCCTCAACAACTGACTGTTTCACTGTCCCCTATCCTCTACAACTGACTGTCTCACTGTCCCCTATCCTCTACAACTCACTGTTTCACTGTCCACTATCCTCTACAGCTGTCTGTTTCACTGTCCCCTATCCTCTACAGCTCACTGTTTCACTGTCCCCTATCCTCTACAGCTCCACTGTGTCACTGTCCCCTATCCTCTACAGCTGACTGTTTCACTGTCCCCTATCCTCTACAACTCACTGTTTCACTGTCCACTATCCTCTACAGCTGTCTGTTTCACTGTCCCCTATCCTCTACAACTCTCTGTTTCACTGTCCCCTATCCTCTACAGCTGACTGTTTCACTGTTTCACTGTCCCCTATCCTCTACAACTGACTGTTTCACTGTTTCACTGTCCCCTATCCTCTACAACTCTCTGTTTCACTGTCCCCTATCCTCTACAACTGACTGTTTCACTGTCCCCGATCCTCTACAACTCTCTGTTTCACTGTCCCCTATCCTCTACAACTCTCTGTTTCACTGTCCCCTATCCTCTACAACTCTCTGTTTCATTGTCCCCTATCCTCTACAGCTGACTGTTTCACTGTCGCCTATCCTCTACAACTCTCTGTTTCACTGTCCCCTATCCTCTACAACTCACTATTTCACTGTCCCCTATCCTCTACAACTCTCTGTTTCACTGTCCCCTATCCTCTACAGCTGACTGTTGCACTGTCCCCTATCCTCTACAGCTGAATGTTTCACTGTCCCCTATCCTCTACACATTACTGTTTCACTGTTTCACTGTCCCCTATCCTCTACAGCTGACTGTTTCACTGTCCCCTATCCTCTACAACTGACTGTTTCACTGTTTCACTATCCCCTATCCTCTACAACTGACTGTTTCACTGTCCCCTATCCTCTACAACTGACTGTTTCACTGTTTCACTGTCCCCTATCCTCTACAGCTGACTGTTTCACTGTCCCCTATCCTCTACAACTGACTGTTTCACTGTTTCACTGTCCCCTATCCTCTACAACTGACTGTTTCACTGTCCCCTATCCTCTACAACTGACTGTTTCACTGTTTCACTGTCCCCTATCCTCTACAACTGACTGTTTCACTGTTTCACTGTCCCATATCCTCTACAACTGACTGTTTCACTGTCCCATATCCTCTACAACTGACTGTTTCACTGTCCCCTATCCTCTACAACTGACTGTTTCACTGTTTCACTGTCCCCTATCCTCTACAACTGACTGTTTTCACTGTTTCACTGTCCCCTATCCTCTACAGCTGACTGTTTCACTGTCCCCTATCCTCTACAACTGACTGTTTCACTGTCCCCTATCCTCTACAACTGACTGTTTCACTGTTACACTGTCCCCTATCCTCAACAACTGACTGTTTCACTGTCCCCTATCCTCTACAACTCACTGTTTCACTGTCCACTATCCTCTACAGCTGTCTGTTTCACTGTCCCCTATCCTCTACAGCTCACTGTTTCACTGTCCCCTATCCTCTACAGCTCCACTGTGTCACTGTCCCCTATCCTCTACAGCTGACTGTTTCACTGTCCCCTATCCTCTACAACTCACTGTTTCACTGTCCACTATCCTCTACAGCTGTCTGTTTCACTGTCCCCTATCCTCTACAACTCTCTGTTTCACTGTCCCCTATCCTCTACAGCTGACTGTTTCACTGTTTCACTGTCCCCTATCCTCTACAACTGACTGTTTCACTGTTTCACTGTCCCCTATCCTCTACAACTGACTGTTTCACTGTCCCCTATCCTCTACAGCTGACTGTTTCACTGTCCCCTATCCTGTACAACTGACTGTTTCACTGTTTCACTGTCCCCTATCCTCTACAACTGACTGTTTCACTGTTTCACTGTCCCCTATCCTCTACAACTGACTGTGTCACTGTCCCCTATCCTCTACAACTGACTGTTTCACTGTCCCCTATCCTCTACAGCTGACTGTTTCACTGTCCCATATCCTCTACAACTGACTGTTTCACTGTCCCCTATCCTCTACAACTGACTGTTTCACTGTTACACTGTCCCCTATCCTCGACAACTGACTGTTTCACTGTCCCCTAGCCTCTACAACTGACTGTTTCACTGTTACACTGTCCCCTATCCTCTACAACTGACTGTTTCACTGTCCCCTATCCTCTACAACTGACTGTTTCACTGTCCCCTATCCTCTACAACTGACTGTTTCACTGTTTCACTGTCCCCTATCCTCTACAGCTGACTGTTTCACTGTCCCCTATCCTCTACAACTGACTGTTTCACTGTTTCACTGTCCCCTATCCTCTACAGCTGACTGTTTCACTGTCCCCTATCCTCTACAACTGACTGTTTCACTGTTTCACTGTCCCCTATCCTCTACAACTGACTGTTTCACTGTCCCCTATCCTCTACAACTGACTGTTTCACTGTTTCACTGTCCCCTATCCTCTACAACTGACTGTTTCACTGTTTCACTGTCCCATATCCTCTACAACTGACTGTTTCACTGTCCCATATCCTCTACAACTGACTGTTTCACTGTCCCCTATCCTCTACAACTGACTGTTTCACTGTTTCACTGTCCCCTATCCTCTACAACTGACTGTTTCACTGTTTCACTGTCCCCTATCCTCTACAGCTGACTGTTTCTCTGTCCCATATCCTCTACAAACTGACTGTTTCACTGTCCCCTATCCTCTACAACTGACTGTTTCACTGTTACACTGTCCCCTATCCTCGACAACTGACTGTTTCACTGTCCCCTATCCTCTACAACTGACTGTTTCACTGTTACACTGTCCCCTATCCTCAACAACTGACTGTTTCACTGTCCCCTATCCTCTACAACTGACTGTCTCACTGTCCCCTATCCTCTACAACTCACTGTTTCACTGTCCACTATCCTCTACAGCTGTCTGTTTCACTGTCCCCTATCCTCTACAGCTCACTGTTTCACTGTCCCCTATCCTCTACAGCTCCACTGTGTCACTGTCCCCTATCCTCTACAGCTGACTGTTTCACTGTCCCCTATCCTCTACAACTCACTGTTTCATTGTCCACTATCCTCTACAGCTGTCTGTTTCACTGTCCCCTATCCTCTACAACTCTCTGTTTCACTGTCCCCTATCCTCCACAGCTGACTGTTTCACTGTTTCACTGTCCCCTATCCTCTACAACTGACTGTTTCACTGTTTCACTGTCCCCTATCCTCTACAACTCTCTGTTTCACTGTCCCCTATCCTCTACAACTGACTGTTTCACTGTCCCCGATCCTCTACAACTCTCTGTTTCACTGTCCCCTATCCTCTACAACTCTCTGTTTCACTGTCCCCTATCCTCTACAACTCTCTGTTTCACTGTCCCCTATCCTCTACAGCTGACTGTTTCACTGTCCCCTATCCTCTACAGCTGACTGTTTCACTGTCCCCTATCCTCTACACATTACTGTTTCACTGTTTCACTGTCCTCTATCCTCTACAGCTGACTGTTTCACTGTCCCCTATCCTCTACAACTGACTGTTTCACTGTTTCACTGTCCCCTATCCTCTACAACTGACTGTTTCACTGTCCCCTATCCTCTACAACTGACTGTTTCACTGTTTCACTGTCCCCTATCCTCTACAGCTGACTGTTTCACTGTCCCCTATCCTCTACAACTGACTGTTTCACTGTTTCACTGTCCCCTATCCTCTACAACTGACTGTTTCACTGTCCCCTATCCTCTACAACTGACTGTTTCACTGTTTCACTGTCCCCTATCCTCTACAACTGACTGTTTCACTGTTTCACTGTCCCATATCCTCTACAACTGACTGTTTCACTGTCCCATATCCTCTACAACTGAATGTTTTCACTGTCCCCTATCCTCTACAACTGACTGTTTCACTGTTTCACTGTCCCCTATCCTCTACAACTGACTGTTTCACTGTTTCACTGTCCCCTGTCCTCTACAGCTGACTGTTTCACTGTCCCATATCCTCTACAACTGACTGTTTCACTGTCCCCTATCCTCTACAACTGACTGTTTCACTGTTACACTGTCCCCTATCCTCGACAACTGACTGTTTCACTGTCCCCTATCCTCTACAACTGACTGTTTCACTGTTACACTGTCCCCTATCCTCAACAACTGACTGTTTCACTGTCCCCTATCCTCTACAACTGACTGTCTCACTGTCCCCTATCCTCTACAACTCACTGTTTCACTGTCCACTATCCTCTACAGCTGTCTGTTTCACTGTCCCCTATCCTCTACAGCTCACTGTTTCACTGTCCCCTATCCTCTACAGCTCCACTGTGTCACTGTCCCCTATCCTCTACAGCTGACTGTTTCACTGTCCCCTATCCTCTACAACTCACTGTTTCACTGTCCACTATCCTCTACAGCTGTCTGTTTCACTGTCCCCCTATCCTCTACAACTCTCTGTTTCACTGTCCCCTATCCTCTACAGCTGACTGTTTCACTGTTTCACTGTCCCCTATCCTCTACAACTGACTGTTTCACTGTTTCACTGTCCCCTATCCTCTACAACTCTCTGTTTCACTGTCCCCTATCCTTTACAACTGACTGTTTCACTGTCCCCTATCCTCTACAACTCTCTGTTTCACTGTCCCCTATCCTCTACAACTCTCTGTTTCACTGTCCCCTATCCTCTACAACTCTCTGTTTCACTGTCCCCTATCCTCTACAGCTGACTGTTTCACTGTCGCCTATCCTCTACAACTCTCTGTTTCACTGTCCCCTATCCTCTACAACTCACTATTTCACTGTCCCCTATCCTCTACAACTCTCTGTTTCACTGTCCCCTATCTCTACAGCTGACTGTTTTCACTGTCCCCTATCCTCTACAGCTGACTGTTTCACTGTCCCCTATCATCTACACATTACTGTTTCACTGTTTCACTGTCCTCTATCCTCTACAGCTGACTGTTTCACTGTCCCCTATCCTCTACAACTGACTGTTTCACTGTTTCACTGTCCCCTATCCTCTACAACTGACTGTTTCACTGTCCCCTATCCTCTACAACTGACTGTTTCACTGTTTCACTGTCCCCTATCCTCTACAGCTGACTGTTTCACTGTCCCCTATCCTCTACAACTGACTGTTTCACTGTCCCCTATCCTCTACAACTGACTGTTTCACTGTCCCCTATCCTCTACAACTGACTGTTTCACTGTACACTGTCCCCTATCCTCAACAACTGACTGTTTCACTGTCCCCTATCCTCTACAACTCACTGTTTCACTGTCCACTATCCTCTACAGCTGTCTGTTTCACTGTCCCCTATCCTCTACAGCTCACTGTTTCACTGTCCCCTATCCTCTACAGCTCCACTGTGTCACTGTCCCCTATCCTCTACAGCTGACTGTTTCACTGTCCCCTATCCTCTACAACTCACTGTTTTCACTGTCCACTATCCTCTACAGCTGTCTGTTTCACTGTCCCCTATCCTCTACAACTGACTGTTTCACTGTCCCCTATCCTCTACAGCTGACTGTTTCACTGTTTCACTGTCCCCTATCCTCTACAACTGACTGTTTCACTGTTTCACTGTCCCCTATCCTCTACAACTGACTGTTTCACTGTCCCCTATCCTCTACAGCTGACTGTTTCACTGTCCCCTATCCTCTACAACTGACTGTTTCACTGTTTCACTGTCCCCTATCCTCTACAACTGACTGTTTCACTGTTTCACTGTCCCCTATCCTCTACAACTGACTGTGTCACTGTCCCCTATCCTCTACAACTGACTGTTTCACTGTCCCCTATCCTCTACAGCTGACTGTTTCACTGTCCCATATCCTCTACAACTGACTGTTTCACTGTCCCCTATCCTCTACAACTGACTGTTTCACTGTTACACTGTCCCCTATCCTCGACAACTGACTGTTTCACTGTCCCCTAGCCTCTACAACTGACTGTTTCACTGTTACACTGTCCCCTATCCTCTACAACTGACTGTTTCACTGTCCCCTATCCTCTACAACTGACTGTTTCACTGTCCCCTATCCTCTACAACTGACTGTTTCACTGTTTCACTGTCCCCTATCCTCTACAGCTGACTGTTTCACTGTCCCCTATCCTCTACAACTGACTGTTTCACTGTTTCACTGTCCCCTATCCTCTACAGCTGACTGTTTCACTGTCCCCTATCCTCTACAACTGACTGTTTCACTGTTTCACTGTCCCCTATCCTCTACAACTGACTGTTTCACTGTCCCCTATCCTCTACAACTGACTGTTTCACTGTTTCACTGTCCCCTATCCTCTACAACTGACTGTTTCACTGTTTCACTGTCCCATATCCTCTACAACTGCCTGTTTCACTGTCCCATATCCTCTACAACTGACTGTTTCACTGTCCCCTATCCTCTACAACTGACTGTTTCACTGTTTCACTGTCCCCTATCCTCTACAACTGACTGTTTCACTGTCCCCTATCCTCTACAACTGACTGTTTCACTGTTACACTGTCCCCTATCCTCAACAACTGACTGTTTCACTGTCCCCTATCCTCTACAACTCACTGTTTCACTGTCCACTATCCTCTACAGCTGTCTGTTTCACTGTCCCCTATCCTCTACAGCTCACTGTTTCACTGTCCCCTATCCTCTACAGCTCCACTGTGTCACTGTCCCCTATCCTCTACAGCTGACTGTTTCACTGTCCCCTATCCTCTACAACTCACTGTTTCACTGTCCACTATCCTCTACAGCTGTCTGTTTCACTGTCCCCTATCCTCTACAACTCTCTGTTTCACTGTCCCCTATCCTCTACAGCTGACTGTTTCACTGTTTCACTGTCCCCTATCCTCTACAACTGACTGTTTCACTGTTTCACTGTCCCCTATCCTCTACAACTGACTGTTTCACTGTCCCCTATCCTCTACAGCTGACTGTTTCACTGTCCCCTATCCTCTACAACTGACTGTTTCACTGTTTCACTGTCCCCTATCCTCTACAACTGACTGTTTCACTGTTTCACTGTCCCCTATCCTCTACAACTGACTGTGTCACTGTCCCCTATCCTCTACAACTGACTGTTTCACTGTCCCCTATCCTCTACAGCTGACTGTTTCACTGTCCCATATCCTCTACAACTGACTGTTTCACTGTCCCCTATCCTCTACAACTGACTGTTTCACTGTTACACTGTCCCCTATCCTCGACAACTGACTGTTTCACTGTCCCCTAGCCTCTACAACTGACTGTTTCACTGTTACACTGTCCCCTATCCTCTACAACTGACTGTTTCACTGTCCCCTATCCTCTACAACTGACTGTTTCACTGTCCCCTATCCTCTACAACTGACTGTTTCACTGTTTCACTGTCCCCTATCCTCTACAGCTGACTGTTTCACTGTCCCCTATCCTCTACAACTGACTGTTTCACTGTTTCACTGTCCCCTATCCTCTACAGCTGACTGTTTCACTGTCCCCTATCCTCTACAACTGACTGTTTCACTGTTTCACTGTCCCCTATCCTCTACAACTGACTGTTTCACTGTTTCACTGTCCCCTATCCTCTACAACTGACTGTTTCACTGTCCCCTATCCTCTACAACTGACTGTTTCACTGTTTCACTGTCCCCTATCCTCTACAACTGACTGTTTCACTGTTTCACTGTCCCATATCCTCTACAACTGACTGTTTCACTGTCCCATATCCTCTACAACTGACTGTTTCACTGTCCCCTATCCTCTACAACTGACTGTTTCACTGTTTCACTGTCCCCTATCCTCTACAACTGACTGTTTCACTGTTTCACTGTCCCCTATCCTCTACAGCTGACTGTTTCTCTGTCCCATATCCTCTACAACTGACTGTTTCACTGTCCCCTATCCTCTACAACTGACTGTTTCACTGTTACACTGTCCCCTATCCTCGACAACTGACTGTTTCACTGTCCCCTATCCTCTACAACTGACTGTTTCACTGTTACACTGTCCCCTATCCTCAACAACTGACTGTTTCACTGTCCCCTATCCTCTACAACTGACTGTCTCACTGTCCCCTATCCTCTACAACTCACTGTTTCACTGTCCACTATCCTCTACAGCTGTCTGTTTCACTGTCCCCTATCCTCTACAGCTCACTGTTTCACTGTCCCCTATCCTCTACAGCTCCACTGTGTCACTGTCCCCTATCCTCTACAGCTGACTGTTTCACTGTCCCCTATCCTCTACAACTCACTGTTTCACTGTCCACTATCCTCTACAGCTGTCTGTTTCACTGTCCCCTATCCTCTACAACTCTCTGTTTCACTGTCCCCTATCCTCCACAGCTGACTGTTTCACTGTTTCACTGTCCCCTATCCTCTACAACTGACTGTTTCACTGTTTCACTGTCCCCTATCCTCTACAACTCTCTGTTTCACTGTCCCCTATCCTCTACAACTGACTGTTTCACTGTCCCCGATCCTCTACAACTCTCTGTTTCACTGTCCCCTATCCTCTACAACTCTCTGTTTCACTGTCCCCTATCCTCTACAACTCTCTGTTTCACTGTCCCCTATCCTCTACAGCTGACTGTTTCACTGTCCCCTATCCTCTACAGCTGACTGTTTCACTGTCCCCTATCCTCTACACATTACTGTTTCACTGTTTCACTGTCCTCTATCCTCTACAGCTGACTGTTTCACTGTCCCCTATCCTCTACAACTCTCTGTTTCACTGTCCCCTATCCTCTACAGCTGACTGTTTCACTGTTTCACTGTCCACTATCCTCTACAGCTGTCTGTTTCACTGTCCCCTATCCTCTACAACTCTCTGTTTCACTGTCCCCTATCCTCTACAGCTGACTGTTTCACTGTTTCACTGTCCCCTATCCTCTACAACTGACTGTTTCACTGTTTCACTGTCCCCTATCCTCTACAACTGACTGTTTCACTGTCCCCTATCCTCTACAGCTGACTGTTTCACTGTCCCCTATCCTCTACAACTGACTGTTTCACTGTTTCACTGTCCCCTATCCTCTACAACTGACTGTTTCACTGTTTCACTGTCCCCTATCCTCTACAACTGACTGTGTCACTGTCCCCTATCCTCTACAACTGACTGTTTCACTGTCCCCTATCCTCTACAGCTGACTGTTTCACTGTCCCATATCCTCTACAACTGACTGTTTCACTGTCCCCTATCCTCTACAACTGACTGTTTCACTGTTACACTGTCCCCTATCCTCGACAACTGACTGTTTCACTGTCCCCTAGCCTCTACAACTGACTGTTTTCACTGTTACACTGTCCCCTATCCTCTACAACTGACTGTTTCACTGTCCCCTATCCTCTACAACTGACTGTTTCACTGTCCCCTATCCTCTACAACTGACTGTTTCACTGTTTCACTGTCCCCTATCCTCTACAGCTGACTGTTTCACTGTCCCCTATCCTCTACAACTGACTGTTTCACTGTTTCACTGTCCCCTATCCTCTACAGCTGACTGTTTCACTGTCCCCTATCCTCTACAACTGACTGTTTCACTGTTTCACTGTCCCCTATCCTCTACAACTGACTGTTTCACTGTCCCCCTATCCTCTACAGCTGACTGTTTCACTGTCCCCTATCCTCTACAACTGACTGTTTCACTGTTTCACTGTCCCCTATCCTCTACAACTGACTGTTTCACTGTTTCACTGTCCCCTATCCTCTACAACTGACTGTGTCACTGTCCCCTATCCTCTACAACTGACTGTTTCACTGTCCCCTATCCTCTACAGCTGACTGTTTCACTGTCCCATATCCTCTACAACTGACTGTTTCACTGTCCCCTATCCTCTACAACTGACTGTTTCACTGTTACACTGTCCCCTATCCTCGACAACTGACTGTTTCACTGTCCCCTAGCCTCTACAACTGACTGTTTCACTGTTACACTGTCCCCTATCCTCTACAACTGACTGTTTCACTGTCCCCTATCCTCTACAACTGACTGTTTCACTGTCCCCTATCCTCTACAACTGACTGTTTCACTGTTTCACTGTCCCCTATCCTCTACAGCTGACTGTTTCACTGTCCCCTATCCTCTACAACTGACTGTTTCACTGTTTCACTGTCCCCTATCTCTACAGCTGACTGTTTCACTGTCCCCTATCCTCTACAACTGACTGTTTCACTGTTTCACTGTCCCCTATCCTCTACAACTGACTGTTTCACTGTTTCACTGTCCCCTATCCTCTACAACTGACTGTTTCACTGTCCCCTATCCTCTACAACTGACTGTTTCACTGTTTCACTGTCCCCTATCCTCTACAACTGACTGTTTCACTGTTTCACTGTCCCATATCCTCTACAACTGACTGTTTCACTGTCCCATATCCTCTACAACTGACTGTTTCACTGTCCCCTATCCTCTACAACTGACTGTTTCACTGTTTCACTGTCCCCTATCCTCTACAGCTGACTGTTTCTCTGTCCCATATCCTCTACAACTGACTGTTTCACTGTCCCCTATCCTCTACAACTGACTGTTTCACTGTTACACTGTCCCCTATCCTCGACAACTGACTGTTTCACTGTCCCCTATCCTCTACAACTGACTGTTTCACTGTTACACTGTCCCCTATCCTCAACAACTGACTGTTTCACTGTCCCCTATCCTCTACAACTGACTGTCTCACTGTCCCCTATCCTCTACAACTCACTGTTTCACTGTCCACTATCCTCTACAGCTGTCTGTTTCACTGTCCCCTATCCTCTACAGCTCACTGTTTCACTGTCCCCTATCCTCTACAGCTCCACTGTGTCACTGTCCCCTATCCTCTACAGCTGACTGTTTCACTGTCCCCTATCCTCTACAACTCACTGTTTCACTGTCCACTATCCTCTACAGCTGTCTGTTTCACTGTCCCCTATCCTCTACAACTCTCTGTTTCACTGTCCCCTATCCTCCACAGCTGACTGTTTCACTGTTTCACTGTCCCCTATCCTCTACAACTGACTGTTTCACTGTTTCACTGTCCCCTATCCTCTACAACTCTCTGTTTCACTGTCCCCTATCCTCTACAACTGACTGTTTCACTGTCCCCGATCCTCTACAACTCTCTGTTTCACTGTCCCCTATCCTCTACAACTCTCTGTTTCACTGTCCCCTATCCTCTACAACTCTCTGTTTCACTGTCCCCTATCCTCTACAGCTGACTGTTTCACTGTCCCCTATCCTCTACAGCTGACTGTTTCACTGTCCCCTATCCTCTACACATTACTGTTTCACTGTTTCACTGTCCCCTATCCTCTACAACTGACTGTTTCACTGTTTCACTGTCCCCTATCCTCTACAACTGACTGTTTCACTGTCCCCTATCCTCTACAACTGACTGTTTCACTGTTTAACTGTCCCCTATCCTCTACAGCTGACTGTTTCACTGTCCCCTATCCTCTACAACTGACTGTTTCACTGTTTCACTGTCCCCTATCCTCTACAACTGACTGTTTCACTGTCCCCTATCCTCTACAACTGACTGTTTCACTGTTTCACTGTCCCCTATCCTCTACAACTGACTGTTTCACTGTTTCACTGTCCCATATCCTCTACAACTGACTGTTTCACTGTCCCATATCCTCTACAACTGACTGTTTCACTGTCCCCTATCCTCTACAACTGACTGTTTCACTGTTTCACTGTCCCCTATCCTCTACAACTGACTGTTTCACTGTTTCACTGTCCCCTATCCTCTACAGCTGACTGTTTCACTGTCCCATATCCTCTACAACTGACTGTTTCACTGTCCCCTATCCTCTACAACTGACTGTTTCACTGTTACACTGTCCCCTATCCTCGACAACTGACTGTTTCACTGTCCCCTATCCTCTACAACTGACTGTTTCACTGTTACACTGTCCCCTATCCTCAACAACTGACTGTTTCACTGTCCCCTATCCTCTACAACTGACTGTCTCACTGTCCCCTATCCTCTACAACTCACTGTTTCACTGTCCACTATCCTCTACAGCTGTCTGTTTCACTGTCCCCTATCCTCTACAGCTCACTGTTTCACTGTCCCCTATCCTCTACAGCTCCACTGTGTCACTGTCCCCTATCCTCTACAGCTGACTGTTTCACTGTCCCCTATCCTCTACAACTCACTGTTTCACTGTCCACTATCCTCTACAGCTGTCTGTTTCACTGTCCCCTATCCTCTACAACTCTCTGTTTCACTGTCCCCTATCCTCTACGGCTGACTGTTTCACTGTTTCACTGTCCCCTATCCTCTACAACTGACTGTTTCACTGTTTCACTGTCCCCTATCCTCTACAACTCTCTGTTTCACTGTCCCCTATCCTCTACAACTCTCTGTTTCACTGTCCCCTATCCTCTACAACTCTCTGTTTCACTGTCCCCTATCCTCTACAACTCTCTGTTTCACTGTCCCCTATCCTCTACAGCTGACTGTTTCACTGTCGCCTATCCTCTACAACTCTCTGTTTCACTGTCCCCTATCCTCTACAACTCACTATTTCACTGTCCCCTATCCTCTACAACTCTCTGTTTCACTGTCCCCTATCCTCTACAGCTGACTGTTTCACTGTCCCCTATCCTCTACAGCTGACTGTTTCACTGTCCCCTATCCTCTACACATTACTGTTTCACTGTTTCACTGTCCTCTATCCTCTACAGCTGACTGTTTCACTGTCCCCTATCCTCTACAACTGACTGTTTCACTGTTTCACTGTCCCCTATCCTCTACAACTGACTGTTTCACTGTCCCCTATCCTCTACAACTGACTGTTTCACTGTTTCACTGTCCCCTATCCTCTACAGCTGACTGTTTCACTGTCCCCTATCCTCTACAACTGACTGTTTCACTGTTTCACTGTCCCCTATCCTCTACAACTGACTGTTTCACTGTCCCCTATCCTCTACAACTGACTGTTTCACTGTTTCACTGTCCCCTATCCTCTACAACTGACTGTTTCACTGTTTCACTGTCCCATATCCTCTACAACTGACTGTTTCACTGTCCCATATCCTCTACAACTGACTGTTTCACTGTCCCCTATCCTCTACAACTGACTGTTTCACTGTTTCACTGTCCCCTATCCTCTACAACTGACTGTTTCACTGTTTCACTGTCCCCTATCCTCTACAGCTGACTGTTTCACTGTCCCATATCCTCTACAACTGACTGTTTCACTGTCCCCTATCCTCTACAACTGACTGTTTCACTGTTACACTGTCCCCTATCCTCGACAACTGACTGTTTCACTGTCCCCTATCCTCTACAACTGACTGTTTCACTGTTACACTGTCCCCTATCCTCAACAACTGACTGTTTCACTGTCCCCTATCCTCTACAACTGACTGTCTCACTGTCCCCTATCCTCTACAACTCACTGTTTCACTGTCCACTATCCTCTACAGCTGTCTGTTTCACTGTCCCCTATCCTCTACAGCTCACTGTTTCACTGTCCCCTATCCTCTACAGCTCCACTGTGTCACTGTCCCCTTTCCTCTACGGCTGACTGTTTCACTGTCCCCTATCCTCTACAACTCACTGTTTCACTGTCCACTATCCTCTACAGCTGTCTGTTTCACTGTCCCCTATCCTCTACAACTCTCTGTTTCACTGTCCCCTATCCTCTACAGCTGACTGTTTCACTGTTTCACTGTCCCCTATCCTCTACAACTGACTGTTTCACTGTTTCACTGTCCCCTATCCTCTACAACTCTCTGTTTCACTGTCCCCTATCCTTTACAACTGACTGTTTCACTGTCCCCTATCCTCTACAACTCTCTGTTTCACTGTCCCCTATCCTCTACAACTCTCTGTTTCACTGTCCCCTATCCTCTACAACTCTCTGTTTCACTGTCCCCTATCCTCTACAACTCTCTGTTTCACTGTCCCCTATCCTCTACAGCTGACTGTTTCACTGTCGCCTATCCTCTACAACTCTCTGTTTCACTGTCCCCTATCCTCTACAACTCACTATTTCACTGTCCCCTATCCTCTACAACTCTCTGTTTCACTGTCCCCTATCCTCTACAGCTGACTGTTTCACTGTCCCCTATCCTCTACAGCTGACTGTTTCACTGTCCCCTATCCTCTACAGCTGACTGTTTCACTGTCCCCTATCCTCTACACATTACTGTTTCACTGTTTCACTGTCCCCTATCCTCTACAACTGACTGTTTCACTGTTTCACTGTCCCCTATCCTCTACAACTGACTGTTTCACTGTTTCACTGTCCCATATCCTCTACAACTGACTATTTCACTGTCCCCTATCCTCTACAACTGACTGTTTCACTGTCCCCTATCCTCTACAACTGACTGTTTCACTGTCCCCTATCCTCTACAACTGACTGTTTCACTGTTTCACTGTCCCCTATCCTCGACAACTGACTGTTTCACTGTCCCCTATCCTCTACAACTGACTGTTTCACTGTTACACTGTCCCCTGTCCTCTACAGCTGACTGTTTCACTGTCCCCTATCCTCTACAGCTGACTGTTTCACTGTCCCCTATCCTCTACAACTCACTGTTTCACTGTCCCCTATCCTCTACAACTGACTGTTTCACTGTTTCACTGTCCCCTATCCTCTACAACTCTCTGTTTCACTGTCCCCTATCCTCTACAGCTGACTGTTTCACTGTCCCCTATCCTCTACAACTCTCTGTTTCACTGTCCCCTATCCTCTACAACTCTCTGTTTCACTGTCCCCTATCCTCTACAACTCTCTGTTTCACTGTCCCCTATCCTCTACAGCTGACTGTTTCACTGTCCCCTATCCTCTACAGCTGACTGTTTCACTGTCCCCTATCCTCTACAGCTGACTGTTTCACTGTCCCCTATCCTCTACACATTACTGTTTCACTGTTTCACTGTCCCCTATCCTCTACAACTGACTGTTTCACTGTTTCACTGTCCCATATCCTCTACAACTGACTATTTCACTGTCCCCTATCCTCTACAACTGACTGTTTCACTGTACCCATTCCTCTACAACTGACTGTTTCACTGTCCCCTATCCTCTACAACTCTCTGTTTCACTGTCCCCTATCCTCTACAACTGACTGTTTCACTGTTTCACTGTCCCCTATCCTCGACAACTGACTGTTTCACTGTCCCCTATCCTCTACAACTGACTGTTTCACTGTTTCACTGTCCCCTATCCTCGACAACTGACTGTTTCACTGTCCCCTATCCTCTACAACTCACTGTTTCACTGTCCCCTATCCTCTACAGCTGACTGTTTCACTGTTTCACTGTCCCCTATCCTCTACAAATCACTGTTTCACTGTCCCCTATCCTCTACAACTCACTGTTTACTGTTTCACTGTCCCCTATCCTCTACAAATCACTGTTACACTGTCCCCTATCCTCTACAACTCACTGTTTACTGTTTCACTGTCCCCTATCCTCTACAAATCACTGTTACACTGTCCCCAAACCTCTACAAATCACTGTTTCACTGTCCCCTATCCTCTACAAATCACTGTTACACTGTCCCCTATCCTCTACAACTCACTGTTTACTGTTTCACTGCCCCCTATCCTCTACAATTCACTGTTACACTGTCCCCTATCCTCTACAAATCACTGTTTCACTGTCCCCTATCCTCTACAAATCACTGTTTCACTGTCCCCTATCCTCTACAACTCACTGTTTACTGTTTCACTGTCCCCTATCCTCTACAAATCACTGTTACACTGTCCCCTATCCTCTACAAATCACTGTTTCACTGTCCCCTATCCTCTACAAATCACTGTTTCACTGTCCCCTATCCTCTACAACTGACTGTTTCAATGTCCCCTATCCTCTACAACTCACTGTTTCACTGTCCCCTATCCTCTACAAATCACTGTTTCCCTGTCCACTATCCTCTACAGCTGACTGTTTCACTGTCCCCTATCCTCTACAACTCACTGTTTCCTGTTTCACTGTCCCCTATCCTCTACAAATCACTGTTTCACTGTCCCCTATCCTCTACAGCTGACTGTTTCACTGTCCCCTATCCTCTACAACTGACTGTTTCACTGTCCCCTATCCTCTACAACTGACTGTTTCACTGTCCCCTATCCTCTACAACTCACGGTTTCACTGTCCCCTATCCTCTACAGCTCACTGTTATCACTGTTTCAATGTTCGCTATCCTCTACAGCTGACTGTTTCACTGTCCCCATCATCTACAGCTGACTGTTTCACTGTCCCCATCATCTAAGGTTATTTCCTTCCTGTTTGGCCCTGTCTGGGGGTGTCATCGGATGGGGCCACAGTGTCTCCTGACCCCTCCTGTCTCAGCCTCCAGTATTTATGCTGCAGTAATTTATGTGTCGGGGGGCTAGGGTCAGTTTGTTATATCTGGAGTACTTCTCCTGTCCTATTCAGTGTCCTGTGTGAATTTAAGTGTCCTCTCTCTAATTCTCTCTTTCTCTCTTTCTTTCTCTCTCTCTCTCGGAGGACCTGAGCCCTAGGACCATGCCTCAGGACTACCTGACATGATGACTCCTTGCTGTCCCCAGTCCACCTGGCCGTGCTGCTGCTCCAGTTTCAACTGTTCTGATTATTATTATTTGACCATTCTGGTCATTTTTGAACATTTGAACATCTTGGCCATGTTCTGTTATAATCTCTACCCGGCACAGCCAGAAGAGGACTGGCCACCCCGCATAGCCTGGTTCCTCTCTAAGTTTCTTCCTAGGTTTTGGCCTTTCTAGGGAGTTTTTCCTAGCCACCGTGCTTCTACACCTGCATTGCTTGCTGTTTGGGGTTTTAGGCTGGGTTTCTATACAGCACTTTGAGATATCAGCTGATGTACGAAGGGCTATATAAATACATTTGATTTGATCTACAGCTGACTGTTTCACTGTCCACAGCTCTTTGCAGAGGCAGCAGTCCCTCAGTTACCCCCTAGATGCAGATGAGTATTGTCTTTTACCCACAAATTATGGTTTATTAGATTAGGGTTCTCTTCTACTAGGGATAGGTTTAGGTTTAAGAGGATTTTTGTTTATGCTGGTATCAAACCTTTGGTTCCACGGGCCTATTGCAACTTACTGCCCTGTTTCTATATTGTACATCTGACCGGTCTGGAGAGGGTGGGAGAACATGAAAGGCTGAGAGCTCAGAGGGTTCACCCACAACAGTTCAACAACAGGAGGAAGACAATTATTGATAAAGTGCATAGGGTTAAAAAAGTTTAATTTTGAAACAAATTGTATACATTAAAATCATAATAACACATGCAAACTGGATCAGCTAAATAAATAGATAAATATTTCATTAAGTGCATAATTGGAAATCCCCACAAGGGATGACAGTATTAATTGCTACAAAGATGAGTGCTATGCTAAGGTGCTTGATATATTAAAATGAAATATAAAATATTAAAAAAGACAATTCCAGGTTGAGCAAATAAATACATAATTTTTTATTGAACTTCCCCCTCGTGTCAGTGGCCCCTCCATCCCTCTTAATAAGGCCCTCACTATCTCCCACAGTCAATGCTTATCCTACTCTTCACCATTCATACCAAGTGGAGCCAAGGTTTAAGTTTTGCTATCCATGATTACGGTTAGGGTTGAGACAAGGGGTGGGGTTTAGGTTAGCGCTTTTTGAGGTTGGATTGGTTACAGTTAATGATTATCTCCTTTGTGTTGTGTACATTTCTCTCCCGTGCAGTCTGTGAGGTCTGTTTGTATCTAACCTAACGTAGCAGTCGTAAAAGTGTATCCATCTCTGTCCGAGCATGAAATTACCGACGCAATGGATTATGGTCATTGCAGTTAATTGTTTCTGCGCTGAACTAGGTTGAATATTTGCTTCGTGAAAATAGCTCTCTTCAGCACAACATTCCATATAGTTATTGACTTGATTTCTCTCCTGAATGATTGGATTTCTCTCTAGAGAAACGGCGAGTTGGACTCTCAGAAAAACGACGTCGGTCCCCCTCCCTAAAAAACTACATTTTGGTTAATTGCTCAGCAATAGTTAGGGTTGAGGCTAGGGTTAAGGTTAGTGTTGAGGCCATGGGTAAGGTTAGGGTTAGGTAAACGTCCCGGCTAAGGTCCCCAAGCCTGTCTCGTAGAAGAAGCACTTAAAACTTCCAAGAACCTTCCTGCTAATATAAAGGTTAGACAAACAGTAGTACTCATCACAGGAGACAAAACGGAAATTGAAAATCCACTGAATGTCTGTTGTGAGTCTCCAGGGACAGAGTTTCAGACGTACGAGACATTGGTAGAATCCTCAGACTCCCTGTGGTAATCTAAAATGGAATAGTCCTCTCTTCTCTCTGTCTCACAGCTCGTGTGTTCTAAAAGCAGACAAAAGGTGTTTGAGTATTTGATTCCACAGACACATTAGGAATGCTGTCTTCATGACCATGTCCCTGCCACCTCACCAGTTGTTATATAAATGTGCTCAGCACATACAGAGCAACTCAACATAACTATGTGTGTAGCCCAACCGTTGGTCCCTCTAAGATTGACCTCATGTTCACAAGCACAATAACGTTTTCTATACGCACCGTCATAGCCACACACGTACAGTGTACAGAACTAATTCAGACAAGCATGTACAGACATACATCTCCTCTGTCTCGGTAGGCATTTTGCATAATGAGGGAAACTTTCTCAGAAGTCTTCTAAGCTGCTGAGCATGCAGTATGGCACTGAGCCGCTTATACACACACTCCCTCTCTCTGACACACACACGTTCCACTGGCGTTGTACCTGTGTCCATCGCTGAACAGAGCTCTGGGAGAGTCTAGAGTATCCCAGTCCAGCTCAGCTTAGCTCGGCTCATTTCCTGTCTGTATGTCTCTGTCGCTCTGGACTGAGCTCAGTATCAGCATGGCACACTTTCTTCCACTGTTTAGGGTGTGTTGTGTGTCTCATGTCGCTTCTCTTCTCGGGAACACAATTCGTAAGCTACCGTAGAATTTGTGTCTCAGTGTCTGTGACTGTCTGTGAGTCTGGACAGAGGCAGTTTGTAGGTGAAGAAGAGAATAGAGGCTGAAGTAGAATAAATGCAATGCTTGAGCAGAAAACACAGAGGGAGAAATATCAAGTGAAAGAGAGGAGGAGGAGCGGGAAAAGGAGATTCAGACACATAATACTGTGACAAGGATGCTGGGCCCACATCCCTCCCCACTCTCTCTCTTCACTCCACCTCCTTCATTTCATCTCTCCGTTTTCCTCATTTGATTAAATCACTCTTATCTCCCTGAGTCATTTTTTTTTACTTGTATTAACCCTTCTACCATCCTCCTCTTTGGAGAACACCTGCTCTTTCCATGACATAGACTGACCAGGTGAATCAGGGTGAAAGCTATGATCCCTTATTGTTGTGACTTGTTAAATCCACTTCAATCAGTATAGATGAAAGGGTGAAGACAGGTTAAAGAAGGATTTTTAAGCATTGAGACATTTGAGACATGGATGGTGTATATGTGCCATTCAGAGGGTGAATGGGCAAGACAAAATATTTAAGTGCCTTTGAACATTGTATGGTAGTAGGTGCCAGGCGCACCGATTTGAGTGTGTCAAGAACTGCAAAGCTGCTGGGTTTTTCACTCTCAACAATTGCCTGTGTGTATCAAGAATGGTCCACCATCCAAAGGATGTCCGGACAACTTGACACAACTGTGGGAAGCAATGGAGTCAACATGGGCCAGCCTCCCTGTGGAACACTTTCGTCATCAACACACAAACCAGACAAAAGTCCCGACTGGGCTGATTAAGCATTGATGGTCTAACTGTCATGAAGGTAATGTGTGTGACCCTTTGTGTGAGGGCAGATAACCCTCCTCTCCAACTTTCACTTGGTAAAGAAGGACACACAAAAACACTTGTTCCTCAGCGTGTGTGTGTGTGTTAAACCCTGAGCCTGTGTGTTTGTTAACTGTGTGTGAGAGTTTTGCCGACTCGGCTGCTAGCTGCTTCTCTCTCTGTTCTGCTGAGGATGCTCTTCCGGCTCTGGGATGTAGGAGACCACAAGACAGCTCACACACAACGCCAACCCAGCACACACACACACAGATACTGTGCAGAGGTTCATGCAACTTTTCAAATCTCCTCAGCAACATGTATCTCTGTTTATATCCAGTGATAAAACAGGGAGTGTCCAGACAGACAGTGGGACAGCAGCACGGTAATATGAAGCCATGAAAACAGAAAGTTCAGCTCTGCTTTCAACGGCCCCCAAAAGAGTAGAGTTGAGGTGCTGCGCTGAGCACCAAAGATATATTAAACTTGTTAAACTGCTTTCCCCAAAGTCAGCCTCTCTCAGCCAGGCTACGTATGCAGAGTGCACGCAGATGGATGCGTCCCAAAATGACACAGTGTTCCATATATAGTGCATTACTTGTGCCCTGGTCAAAAGTAGTGCACTGTACAGGTAATAGGGTTCTATTTTGGATTCACTCACTTATGGATCCTCCTAGAGCTGTTAAACACTGGGAAGTCTTTGTTGACTCATCAGAACTTATAGAATGCTATTTCCAGAGGATATTTTGTTAAATGAAAAACTCTAATTCACATACAAGCATGTTTAATAGCTGGAATGGATTGATTATAAACTGCCTTTGATAACTGCCTTTAATGGACAGCTGAAGATTAATTATAGATTCTAGATCTGTGCCTAGAGGAATCTTAATGGTTGAGGTTAGGATAGGGGAAGGTGAACTGATTCTAGATCTGTGCCTAGAGGAATCCTAATGGTTGAGGTTAGGATAGGGGAAGGTGAACTGATCCTAGATCTGTAACTAGAGGAATCCTAATGGTTGAGGTTAGGATAGGGGATGGTGAACTGATCCTTGATCTATGCCTAAAGGAAACTTCTCCCCAGATCACAGAAGGGTTTGTTTATATCAGCCCTGCCAACCAGAAGATGTAAAATCATACACCCAGAGAGACCATACAAATCTGTAATCCGCAGGTGTGCCATAATAAAGCTGTTTGAGGTTGTGTGTGTGTGTGTCGTAAAGTAGTTCTTGCTGAGCATGACTTGTTTAGAAGCCTCATATCTCTGCTTGTTTCAATGAAGGGCACGCACACACATCCACCGTCCACCACAATAACAGACATCTCGTCGTGACAAGAATGACAAAAGAGTAACACATCAGCTTCTGTCTATTTCTATCAGTGCTGTGCCATCTCAACTCATGTAACAGCCAGACAGACAATATGAACAACACTCTGTCTATTTCCATTAGTGCTGTGCCATCTCAACTCATGTAACAGCCAGACAGACAACATGAACAACACTCTGTCTATTTCCATCAGTGCTGTGCCATCTCAACTCATGTAACAGCCAGACAGACAACATGAACAACAGTCTGTCTATTTTCATCACTGCTGTGCCATCTCAACTCATGTAACAGCCAGACAGACAACATGAACAACACTCTGTCTATTTCCATCAGTGCTGTGCCATCTCAACTCATGTAACAGCCTGCCAGACAACATGAACAACACTCTGTCTATTTCCATCAGTGCTGTGCCATCTCAACTCATCATGTAACAGACAGACAGACAACATGAACAACACTCTGTCTATTTCCATCAGTGCTGTGCCATCTCAACTCATGTAACAGCCAGACAGACAGACAACATGAACAACACTCTGTCTATTTCTATCAGTGCTGCGCCATCTCAACTCATGTAACAGCCAGACAGACAGACAACATGAAAAACAGTCTGTCTATTTCCATCAGTGCTGTGCCATCTCAACTCATGTAAAAACCCAGCCAGGCAGACAACATGAACAACAGTCTGTCTATTTCCATCAGTGCTGTGCCATCTCAACTCATGTAACAGCCAGCCAGACAGACAACATGAACAACAGTCTGTCTATTTCCATCAGTGCTATGCCATCTCAACTCATCATGAAACAGACAGACAATATGAACAACAGTCTGTCTATTTCCATCAGTGCTGTGCCATCTCAACTCATGTAACAGCCAGCCAGACAGACAACATGAACAACAGTCTGTCTATTTCCATCAGTGCTGTGCCATCTCAACTCATGTAACAGCCAGCCAGACAGACAACATGAACAACACTCTGTCTATTTCCATCAGTGCTGTGCCATCTCAACTCATCATGAAACAGAATCAAATCAAATTTATTTATATAGCCCTTCGTACATCAGCTGATATCTCAAAGTGCTTTACAGAAACCCAGCCTAAAACCCCAAACAGCAAGCAATGTAGGTGTAGAAGCACTGTGGCTAGGAAAAACTCCCTAGAAAGGCCAAAACCTAGGAAGAAACCTAGAGAGGAACCAGGCTATGTGGGGTGGCCAGTCCTCTTCTGGCTGTGCCGGGTGGAGATTATAACAGAACATGGCCAAGATGTTCAAATGTTCATAAATGACCAGCATGGTCGTATAATAATAAGGCAGAACAGTTGAAACTGGAGCAGCAGCACAGTCAGATGGACTGGGGACAGCAAGGAGTCATCATGTCAGGTAGTCCTGGGGCATGGTCCTAGGGCTCAGGTCCTCCGAGAGAGAGAAGGAGAGAATTAGAGAACGCACACTTAGATTCACACAGGACACCGAATAGGACAGGAGAAGTACTCCAGATATAACAAACTGACCCTAGCCCCCCGACACATAAACTACTGCAGCATAAATACTGGAGGCTGAGACAGGAGGGGTCAGGAGACACTGTGGACCCATCCGAGGACACCCCCGGACAGGACACCTCCTGGGCCAGACTACACTCAATCATATGACCCACTGAAGAGATGAGTCTTCAGTAAAGACTTAAAGGTTGAGACCGAGTTTGCGTCTCTGACATGGGTAGGCAGACCGTTCCATAAAAATGGAGCTCTATAGGAGAAAGCCCTGCCTCCAGCTGTTTGCTTAGAAATTCTAGGGACAATTAGGAGGCCTGCGTCTTGTGACCGTAGCGTACGTGTAGGTATGTACGGCAGGACCAAATCAGAGAGATAGGTAGGAGCAAGCCCATGTAATGCTTTGTAGGTTAGCAGTAAAACCTTGAAATCAGCCCTTGCTTTGACAGGAAGCCAGTGTAGAGAGGCTAGCACTGGAGTAATATGATCAATTGTTGGGGTTCTAGTCAGGATTCTAGCAGCCGTATTTAGCACCAACTGAAGTTTATTTTGTGCTTTATCCGGGTAGCCGGAAAGTAGAGCATTGCAGTAGTCTAACCTAGAAGTGACAAAAGCATGGATTAATTTTTCTGCATAATTTTTGGACAGAAAGTTTCAGATTTTTGCAATGTTACGTAGATGGAAAAAAGCTGTCCTTGAAAAGGTCTTGATATGTTCTTCAAAACAGAGATCAGGGTCCAGAGTAACGCCGAGGTCCTTCACAGTTTTATTTGAGACGACTGTACAACCATTAAGATTAATTGTCAGATTCAACAGAAGATCTCTTTGTTTCTTGGGACCTAGAACAAGCATCTCTGTTTTGTCCGAGTTTAAAAGTAGAAAGTTTGCAGCCATCCACTTCCTTATGTCTGAAACACATGCTTCTAGCAAGGGCAATTTTGGGGCTTCACCATGTTTCATTGAAATGTACAGCTGTGTGTCATCCGCATAGCAGTGAAAGTTAACATTATGTTTTCGAATAACATCCCCAAGAAGGACAGATGATATGAACAACACTCTGTCTATTTCCATCAGTGCTGTGCCATCTCAACTCATCATGTAACAGACAGACAGACAACATGAACAACACTCTGTCTATTTCCATCAGTGCTGTGCCATCTCAACTCATCATGTAACAGACAGACAGACAACATGAACAACACTCTGTCTATTTCCATCAGTGCTGTGCCATCTCAACTCATCATGTAACAGCCAGACAGACAGACAACATGAACAACACTCTGTCTATTTCCATCAGTGCTGTGCCATCTCAACTCATCATGTAACAGCCAGACAGACAGACAACATGAACAACACTCTGTCTATTTCCATCAGTGCTGTGCCATCTCAACTCATCATGTAACAGCCAGACAGACAGACAACATGAACAACACTCTGTCTATTTCCATCAGTGCTGTGCCATCTCAACTCATGTAACAGCCAGACAGACAGACAACATGAACAACACTCTGTCTATTTCCATCAGTGCTGTGCCATCTCAACTCATCATGTAACAGCCAGACAGACAGACAACATGAACAACACTCTGTCTATTTCCATCAGTGCTGTGCCATCTCAACTCATCATGTAACAGCCAGACAGACAGACAACATGAACAACACTCTGTCTATTTCCATCAGTGCTGTGCCATCTCAACTCATCATGTAACAGCCAGACAGACAGACAACATGAACAACACTCTGTCTATTTCCATCAGTGCTGTGCCATCTCAACTCATCATGTAACAGCCAGGCAGACAACATGAACAACACTCTGTCTATTTCCATCAGTGCTGTGCCATCTCAACTCATCATGTAACAGCCAGACAGACAGACAACATGAACAACACTCTGTCTATTTCCATCAGTGCTGTGCCATCTCAACTCATCATGTAACAGCCAGACAGACAGACAACATGAACAACACTCTGTCTATTTCCATCAGTGCTGTGCCATCTCAACTCATCATGTAACAGCCAGACAATATGAACAACACTCTGTCTATTTCCATCAGTGCTGTGCCATCTCAACTCATCAGGTAACAGCCAGACAGACAACATGAACAACACTCTGTCTATTTCCATCAGTGCTGTGCCATCTCAACTCAGCAGGTAACAGCCAGCCAGACAACATGAACAACACTCTGTCTATTTCCATCAGTGCTGTGCCATCTCAACTCATCGTGTAACAGACAGACAATATGAACAACACTCTGTCTATTTCCATCAGTGATGTGCCATCTCAACTCATCATGTGACAGGCAGACAACATGAACAACACTCTGTCTATTTCCATCAGTGCTGTGCCATCTCAACTCATCGTGTAACAGACAGACAATATGAACAACACTCTGTCTATTTCCATCAGTGATGTGCCATCTCAACTCATCATGTGACAGGCAGACAACATGAACAACACTCTGTCTATTTCCATCAGTGCTGTGCCATCTCAACTCATCGTGTAACAGACAGACAATATGAACAACACTCTGTCTATTTCCATCAGTGCTGTGCCATCTCAACTCATCATGTAACAGCCAGACAGACAGACAACATGAACAACACTCTGTCTATTTCCATCAGTGCTGTGCCATCTCAACTCATCATGTAACAGCCAGACAGACAGACAACATGAACAACACTCTGTCTATTTCCATCAGTGCTGTGCCATCTCAACTCATCATGTAACAGACAGACAGACAGACAATATGAACAACACTCTGTCTATTTCCATCAGTGCTGTGCCATCTCAACTCATCATGAAATAGAAGGACAGACAACATGAACAGCACTCAGTCTATTTCCATCAGTGCTGTGCCATCTCAACTCATCATGTAACAGCCAGCCAGACAGACAGACAGACAATATGAACAACACTCTGTCTATTTCCATCAGTGCTGTGCCATCTCAACTCATCATGTAACAGACAGACAGACAACATGAACAACACTCTGTCTATTTCCATCAGTGCTGTGCCATCTCAACTCATCGTGTAACAGACAGATAGACCACATGAACAACACTCTGTCTATTTCCATCAGTGCTGTGCCATCTCAACTCATCGTGTAACAGACAGACAATATGAACAACACTCTGTCTATTTCCATCAGTGCTGTGCCATCTCAACTCATCGTGTAACAGACAGACAGACAACATTAACAGTCTGAATGTCTACGATGTGTATGATGTCTTTATAGAGCTGTATCAATAGACTCATATACATGAAAACTCAAACTGATCCTTTAATATGTGGTCACCACTGTAGCACCCCATCCCCATCTAACTAACGAGGGAATAAGAAGAGAAAGAGGACAGGTTTACAACGAGTCTGACTTGTTGTGTTTATGGTGACATCATGACATCATCATGTTTGTTTAGCTCACTTCAACATTGTCCCTCAGGGTAATAGGAGGATGGAATTAAATGTGACACCACACTGTCCCTCAGAGTAATTGTCACGCCCTGACCATAGAGAGCCCTCGGTTCTCTATGGTGTTTAGGTCAGAGCGTGACTAGGGGGGTGTTCTAGTCATTGATTTTGGCTGGGTTGTATGGTTCCCAATTATCTGGGTTGTATGGATCCCAATTAGCTGGGTTGTATGGTTCCCAATTAGCTGGGTTGTATGGTTCCCAATTAGCTGGGTTGTATGGTTCCCAATTAGCTGGGTTGTATGGTTCCCAATTAGCTGGGTTGTATGGATCCCAATTAGCTGGGTTGTATGGTTCCCAATTAGCTGGGTTGTATGGTTCCCAATGGGTTGTATGGTTCCCAATTAGCTGGGTTGTATGGTTCCCAATGGGTTGTATGCTTCCCAATTAGCTGGGTTGTATGGTTCCCAATGGGTTGCATGGTTCCCAATTAGCTGGGTTGTATGGTTCCCCATGGGTTGTATGGCTCCCAATGGGTTGTATGGTTCCCAATGGGTTGTATGGTTCCCAATTAGCTGGGTTGTATGGTTCCCAATGGGTTGTATGGTTCCCAATTAGCTGGGTTGTATGGTTCCCAATTAGCTGGGTTGTATGGTTCCCAATGCCTCTAATTGGGTTCCCAACTGCCTCTAATTGAGGATCATATTTAGGAAGCCCTTTCTCCCACCTGTTTGGTGGGATATTGTTTTGAGTGAGTGCAAGTAGCACTACGGTACTTCACGTCGTTGTTTGTTTCTTGGTTTGTTTAAGTTTTACTAAAATAAAGATTTGGAACTCCAATCACGCTGCGCCTTGGTCCGTCTCTCCTCACGACATCACACTGTCCATCATGGTAATAGGATGGAATTAAACGTGAAACCACACTGTCCATCATGGTAATAGAACGGAATTAAACATGACATCACACTGTCCATCATGGTAATAGGACGGAATTAAACATGACATCACACTGTCCATCATGGTAATAGGACGGAATTAAACGTGACACCACACTGTCCATCATGGTAATAGGACAGAATTAAACGTGACACCACACTGTCCCTCAGGGTAATAGGAAGACTGAATTAAACATAACATCACACTGTCCCTCAGGGTAATAGGAGGACGGAATTAAACGTGACACCACACTGTCACTCAGGTGGGAGTGAGAGATAGAAATCGAGAGAGGGAGAAGACGGGATAGTGAGTATGGCTTGCAGGGAGAGAGGGAGTAAGAGAGGGAGAGGATGGGATAGTGAGTATGGCTTGCAGGGAGAGAGGGAGTAAGAGAGGGAGAGGATGGGATAGTGAGTATGGCTTGCAGAGAGAGAGGGAGTAAGAGAGGGAGAGGACGGGATAGTGAGTATGGCTTGCAAGGAGAGGGAGTAAGAGAGGGAGAGGATGGGATAGTGAGTATGGCTTGCAGGGAGTGAGGGAGTAAGAGAGGGAGAGGATGGGATAGTGAGTATGGCTTGCAGAGAGAGAGGGAGTAAGAGAGGGAGAGGATGGGATAGTGATTATGGCTTGCAGGGAGAGAGGGAGTAAGAGAGGGAGAGGACGGGATAGTGAGTATGGCTTGCAGAGAGAGAGGGAGTAAGAGAGGGAGAGGATGGGATAGTGAGTATGGCTTGCAGGGAGAGAGGGAGTAAGAGAGGGAGAGGATGGGATAGTGAGTATGGCTTGCAGGGAGTGAGGGAGTAAGAGAGGGAGAGGACGGGATAGTGAGTATGGCTTGCAAGGAGAGGGAGTAAGAGAGGGAGAGGATGGGATAGTGAGTATGGCTTGCAAGGAGAGAGGGAGTAAGAGAGGGAGAGGATGGGATAGTGAGTATGGCTTGCAAGGAGAGAGGGAGTAAGAGGGGGAGAGGATGGGATAGTGAGTATGGCTTGCAGGGAGAGAGGGAGTAAGAGAGGGAGAAGATGGGATAGTGAGTATGGCTTGCAGGGAGAGAGGGATTAAGAGAGGGAGAGGACGGGATAGTGAGTATGGCTTGCAGGGAGAGAGGGAGTAAGAGAGGGAGAAGATGGGATAGTGAGTATGGCTTGCAGGGAGAGAGGGATTAAGAGAGGGAGAGGATGGGATAGTGAGTATGGCTTGCAAGGAGAGGGAGTAAGAGAGGGAGAGGATGGGATAGTGAGTATGGCTTGCAGGGAGTGAGGGAGTAAGAGAGGGAGAGGATGGGATAGTGAGTATGGCTTGCAGAGAGAGAGGGAGTAAGAGAGGGAGAGGATGGGATAGTGATTATGGCTTGCAGGGAGAGAGGGAGTAAGAGAGGGAGAGGATGGGATAGTGAGTATGGCTTGCAAGGAGAGAGGGAGTAAGAGAGGGAGAGGATGGGATAGTGAGTATGGCTTGCAGGGAGAGAGGGAGTAAGAGAGGGAGAAGATGGGATAGTGAGTATGGCTTGCAGGGAGAGAGGGATTAAGAGAGGGAGAGGACGGGATAGTGAGTATGGCTTGCAGGGAGAGAGGGAGTAAGAGAGGGAGAAGATGGGATAGTGAGTATGGCTTGCAGGGAGAGAGGGATTAAGAGAGGGAGAGGATGGGATAGTGAGTATGGCTTGCAAGGAGAGGGAGTAAGAGAGGGAGAGGATGGGATAGTGAGTATGGCTTGCAGGGAGTGAGGGAGTAAGAGAGGGAGAGGATGGGATAGTGAGTATGGCTTGCAGAGAGAGAGGGAGTAAGAGAGGGAGAGGATGGGATAGTGATTATGGCTTGCAGGGAGAGAGGGAGTAAGAGAGGGCGAGGACGGGATAGTGAGTATGGCTTGCAAGGAGAGGGAGTAAGAGAGGGAGAGGACGGGATAGTGAGTATGGCTTGCAGGGAGAGAGGGAGTAAGAGAGGGAGAGGGTGGGATAGTGATTATGGCTTGCAGAGAGAGAGGGAGTAAGAGAGGGAGAGGATGGGATAGTGATTATGGCTTGCAGGGAGAGAGGGAGTAAGAAAGGGAGAGGGTGGGATAGTGAGTATGGCTTTCAGGAAGAGAGGGAGTAAGAGAGTGAGAGGATGAGATAGTGATCATGGCTTGCAGGGAGAGAGGAAGTAAGAGAGGGAGAGGGTGGGATAGTGAGTATGGCTTGCAGGGAGAGAGGGAGTAAGAGAGGGAGAAGATGGGATAGTGAGTATGGCTTGCAGGGAGAGAGGGAGAGGACGGGATAGTGAGTATGGCTTGCAGGGAGAGAGGGAGAGGACGGGATAGTGAGTATGGCTTGCTGGGAGAGAGGGAGAGGACGGGATAGTGAGTATGGCTTGCAGGGAGAGAGGGAGAGGACGGGATAGTGAGTATGGCTTGCAGGGAGAGAGGGAGTAAGAGAGGGAGAGGGTGGGATAGTGAGTATGGCTTGCAGGAAGAGAGGGAGTAAGAGAGGGAGAGGATGAGATAGTGATTATGGCTTGCAGGGAGAGAGGGAGTAAGAGAGGGAGAGGATGGGATAGTGATTATGGCTTGCAGGAAGAGAGGGAGAGGATGGGATAGTGAGTATGGCTTGCAGGGAGAGAGGGAGTAAGAGAGGGAGAGGATGAGATAGTGATTATGGCTTGCAGGGAGAGATGGAGTAAGAGAGGGAGAGGGTGGGATAGTGAGTATGGCTTGCAGGGAGAGAGGGAGTAAGAGAGGGAGAGGACGGGATAGTGAGTATGCCTTGCAGGGAGAGAGGGAGAGGATGGGATAGTGATTATGGCTTGCAGGGAGAGATGGAGTAAGAGAGGGAGAGGGTGGGATAGTGAGTATGGCTTGCAGGGAGAGAGGGAGTAAGAGAGGGAGAGGATGAGATAGTGATTATGGCTTGCAGGGAGAGATGGAGTAAGAGAGGGAGAGGACGGGATAGTGAGTATGCCTTGCAGGGAGAGAGGGAGAGGGTGGGATAGTGAGTATGGCTTGCAGGGAGAGAGGGAGAGGGTGGGATAGTGAGTATGCCTTGCAGGGAGAGAGGGAGAGGACGGGATAGTGAGTATGCCTTGCAGGGAGAGAGGGAGAGGATGGGATAGTGAGTATGGCTTGCAGGGAGAGAGGGAGTAAGAGAGGGAGAGGACGGGATAGTGAGTATGCCTTGCAGAGAGAGAGGGAGTAAGAGAGGGAGAGGATGGGATAGTGAGTATGGCTTGCAGGGAGAGAGGGTTTTGTGAGGATTTTTCTTAGACTGGGATGAGTTTGATTTGTTTTAGATGTGTTATAGATAATACAAAATATACAAACAAAAAAAGTATTCTAGTCTCTGGGACTTGATATGCCGAAAAGGAAACCAGGGCCTCCGTAGCGTTATGCCTACCTGTGTAGATTTTGATCAGTGGCATATAGCCTAGGCAGGCAACAGCTGGAGAACTCCAGGAACTCCCATTTCAACCCAGAATACTGTTATGTAGAAAGAACAAGACTAGCTAAATTCTTTATAAACTGGACATATAAGGTCAAAAGGAACATCATTATGGATTCGCGTGAGAATTAAGTCAGCATAATGCTTCGCAGGGTGAAATGGCGTTCTCTACTACGGCACGCCGGGGGGGGCGTTGACGCCGTCTCTCCGTGTGATTTAGAGAACAGAAGTACATTGTTTGATGCTTTTCTGCTCTTCCACATCCCTTTCCAAAATATACACAGAAGATCATCGCTCTAAACACAGAATCAAGAGGTTTATCTGTCTCTGTGACCGCTGATAACATCAGAACAAAGTTGATTACAAATAGCCTACAAAGTTGCCAATGTCTTTGCAATTGTTACAAACAAGATAAATACATTATAGTCGGTATAGGCGTATATATTTCAATCACATTGTTTTTTGTTGTTGATTTAATTGAATTATTTGGCAAATTCTAGGCTATTTTCTGTATTTCTTGATGTCATGATGTCATGATGTGTAACAACATGTAGGAAATGATGTGCCAAATCTTGATTTAGTGCATAATTATTGAGTAAAGCATTTAGAATTACGCCGCCTCAATATTTGCAGCCATAAGTGGTAATATCTCTCTAGGAGCTGATCTGTCATCAGTATTGTATAATAACTCCAATTGTTAAGTAATATTTGAATTGAGAAAGCTGATCAGAGAGCAGCGCTGCTTTTCTTTCGAATGTATCAGTATGGACAGATGGTCTAACGATGTACTTAGTGAACGTTCTCTCAACGTGCTTGTTTGGGAAACACTCTTCAAATGTTGGCTGGTAAATAACCATGCATCTGGTACCGTCATTGTAATGCTTAAGTTGCATTGCAACTGGGAAATGAGGCCCAGAAAAGGAACTCATTCTGTTGATGATACTATATATACTTAGATGTACAAGTCTCAGACACAGTCTTGTAGTTTCAAGATTTTTTAAAGATGAATACATCCTTGGTTTACTTTCATTTCCAGATCTCTGCTATTCAAATTGTCCAATTTACCAAACATTAACATTTTAATGTTTCACCTTCCTTTGGTGTCAAAAAATACACATATGGCTTTCTGCTTATGCTGGAGTATATTTCTCCATCTCCAGAATAGAAAGTGCATCAACATTTTGTAATATTTTCTCAGGGGTAAATGTGGGACATAAATAGGCAGAGGTAATGTAATGAACAATGTTCAGTATGCACCAGTATAATAATGTAATAAATCATTGTCACGGTCGTCCTCCTCTTCATCTGAAGAGGAGAGGTGAGGAGGATCGGAGGACCAAAATGCTGCGTGGTATGTGTTCATGATGAATATTTAATAAAAGAAAGCACTGAACACTGAATACAAACTATACAAAAACAATAACGACCGTGAAGCTATAATGAGACCTGTGCTGACACAAGCAACTAACATAGACAATCACCCACAAACAAACAGTGAAACCACGGCTACCTAAGTATAAATTCTCAATCAGAGACAACTAATGACACCTAACTCTGATTGAGAACCATACTAGGCCGAAACATACAAATCCCCAAATCAGAGAAAAAACAAACATAGACTGGCCACCCAACTCACGCCCTGACCATACTAAATAAATACAAAACAAAGGAAATAAAGGTCAGAATGTGACAATAATGTTCAGTATGCACCAGTATAATAATGTAATAAATCATGTTCAGTATTTACCAGTAGAATAATGTAATGAATAATGTTCAGTATGCCAAAGGGCAGCAGGTAGTCTAGTGTTTAGAGCATTGGGCCAGTAACCGAAAGGTTGCTAGATTGAATCCCAGAGCAGACAAAGTAAAAATCTGTTGTTCTGCCCCTGAACAAGGCAGTTAACCACTGTTCCTAGGCCATCATTGTAAATAAGAATTTGTTTTTAAATGACTTGCCTAGTTAAATAAAGGTTAAGTCTAAAAAATAAAATAAACAATGTTCAGTATGCAACAGTTCCCCAGCAAGACAGATGCAGAGAGAAATTAAGAACAACTATTAGTTCAAAAACATTGGGACTATTAGGAATATCAGTTGTTCAAGTCTAGTATAGAACATTTCCCATATTGCACCTGGCAATGAGTGCATTTAAATATGGAAAATTCAATCATAAAGAAAGAGCATCATAACTCAAATCTTCTTCAAATATGAGTGTTTAGTTACATACAGTACCAGTCAAGAGTTTGGACACACCTACTCATTCAAGGATCTTTATTTATTTTTCTACATTGTGGAATAATAGTGAAGACATCAAATCTATGAAATAACACATATGGAATCATGTAGTAACCAAAAAAGTTTTAAATAAATCCAAATATATTTTATATTTGAGAATCTTCAAAGTAGCCAACATTTGCCTTGATGACAGTTTTGCACACTCTTGGCATTCTCTCAACTAGCTTCACCTGGAAGGCTTTTCCAACAATCTTGAAGGAGTTCCCACATATGCTGAGCACTTCTTGGCTGCTTTTCCTTCTATCGACATTCCATCTCATCCCAAATCATCACAATTGGGTTGAGGTCTAGTAATTGTGGAGGCCAGGTCATTTGATGCAGCACGTCATCATTCTCCTTCTTGATCAAATAGCACTTACACAGCCTGGAGGTGTGTTGGGTCATTGTCCAAAAAACAAATGATAGTCCCACTAAGCGCAAACCAGATGGGATGGCGTATCACTGCAGGATGTTGTGGTAGCCATGAAGGTTAAGTGTGCCTTGAATCCTAAATAAATCACAGACAGTGTCACCAAAAAAGCAGCCCCACACCATCACACCTTCTCCTCCATGCTTCATGGTGGGAACCAAACATGCGTAGATCATCCGTTCACCTACTTTGCATCTCACAAAGACACGGCGGTAGGAACCAAAAATCTCAAATTTAGACTCATCAGACCAAAGGACAGATTTTCACTGGTCTAATGTCCATTGCTCGTGTTTCTTGGCCCAAGCAAGTCTCTTCTTATTATTGGTGTCCTTTAGTAGTGGTTTCTTAACAGCAATTTGGCAAGTATCATCATAGAGCTTGATGTTTTTTTGTGACTGCAATTGAAGAAACTTTCAAAGTTCTTAAAATGTTACGGATTGACTGACCTTCATGTCATAAAGTAATGATGGACTGTTGTTTCTCTTTGCTTATTTGAGCTGTTCTTGACATAATATGGACTTGGTATTTTAACAAATAGGGCTATCTTCTGTATATCACCCCTACCTTGTCACAACACAACAGATTGGCTCAAATACATTAATAAGAAGGAAAGAAATTCCACAAATGTACTTTTAGCAAGGCACACCTATTAATTGAAATGCATTCCAGTTGACTACCTCATGAAGCTGAGAGAATGCGAAGAGTATGCAAAGCTATCATCAAGGCAAAGGGTGGCTACTTTGAAGAACCTTGATATAAAATATATTTAGATGTGTTATTACATAGTTTTTAGGTCTTCACTATTATTTTACAATGTATAAAATAATAAAAATAAAGAAACACCCTTGAATGAGTAGGTGTGTCTAAACTTTTGACTTGTACTGTAGTTACAATAGCAGTGCTTGAACATATTCTCTCTTCCAGCCTCTCTTTGGCCATTCAGCTCTTTCACACTGTTCCACTGATCTGATCTGATCTGCCAGGTACACCATCTGTATTGCTCTACATCACATACATACACACAAGCACACTCATGTGCACACAACACACACATGCACACACACAGAATTGCTAAATTGCATCCCTCTCATCCATCCTGAAAATGCCATCTGTCCCCTCCTGTTCTACCAATCCCACCACATGGCTCCTGTTTTCCTCCTTAGTCCCTCTCTCTCCACCCTGACTACTTTAGGCAATTTCTCTCCTCCTCCTACTCCTCCTCCCTCCCTCCTCAATCTGTATTTTAGGCTTCTCCTTCAATCTTCTCCCAGCCCTAAATTGCCAGGTCTGAATTGTCCCGTTAACAGCATGGTGTGGACAGACCAGCAGGAGGTATATATATGTGTGTGTGTGTGTGTGTGTGTGTGTGTGTGTGTGTGTGTGTGTGTGTGTGTGTGTGTGTGTGTGTGTGTGTGTCCTTCTCTGTGTTATCATTTTCCTCCCAGAGTGGTGCTGCCAGGAGCCAAACCTCATATCAGTCTCCTTCCACCCCCGACAGGGCAGAGCGGAGCACCAACAACACAACAGACAGAACATGTTAGAAAAGAATCAAACGAATAAAGCTACAAAAACAGGGTAGACAAAATGGACACTTCCCTGTCCAACGTGAAACTTTTTAGTGAAGATAAAGTCTCCAAATGTTCACTCCCACCCAGGGCTCAAAGGGACAAGGTGTGATTTGAGATTTGTGTGTTGAGGCTCTTTCTTCTCTAATTTGTTCAGGTTTGTGTCTTTCTGGGTGGAGAGGTAATGGCACTACATAGACATCTCCCTCCCCACCCACAGCGGCCTCACATCTTCCATTTTACATAAGATCGTACCGCAAGTCTGGTACGAAAAAGCGTTTAGAATTTTTAGAACACACTCTGCTTCACTCCAGGTGGTTGTCCCTGGATACCGCGGCACACACACATGCACACGTGCACATATACACACACACACACACACACACAACTGGACAAAGTTTGCAACATTCTTTCTCCTTTCTCAAGGTGACTTTTCCATGGAGGTGAAGCCCTCTATGTTTATTGGACATAAGCATCTGGCTCCAAAGGTTGCAAGTTTGAAACCAGGAATAGAAAGTAATTTTTGAGGTGTTTGTTTTAAGCCTATCCAAACCTTAACCCTTACCTTAACCATTCAGAGTTAATGCCTAACCTTAACCCTTACCTTAACCATTCAGAGTTAATGCCTAACTTGAACCCTTACCTTAACCATTCAGGGTTAATGCCTAACCTTAACCTACTCCCTGCTACAGCCTCTCCTGAATCTGAACGCAGGACTTTTCCATTCACAGAGACCAGAGCTCCTGACAACTCATTAACATAAAGACTTACAGTTGGATGTATAGAGATAGAGATAGAGAGAGAGAGAGAGAGAGAGAGAGAGAGAGAGAGAGAGAGAGAGAGAGAGAGAGAGAGAGAGAGAGAGAGAGAGAGAGAGAGAGAGAGAGAGAGAGAGAGAGAGAGAGAGCGTGTGCCTGTGTTTTATAAGACAAGGTGTGAAAGTCTAAAGCAGATCGACTCTCATGTATGGCCCGCTATTTAGAAAACATAATTTGACCACAGAGGAGCCGGACTGCGCTGTAACAAACAACACAGTTGTTCATAGAGAGAAATTGGAAGAAGAGATCCGCTATGCTAATGAGGAGAGTCATAAGACTTGTTTCTCTCTCCCCCTTTCTTTCTCTGTCTTAGTCTCTCTCACGTACTCTCTATTGTTCTCCTTCTCTCTGTCTTAGTCTCTCTCACGTACTCTCTATTGTTCTCCTTCTCTCTGTCTTAGTCTCTCTCACATACTCTCTATTGTTCTCCTACTCTCTGTCTTAGTCTCTCTCACATACTCTCTATTGTTCTCCTTCTCTGTCTTAGTCTCTCTCACGTACTCTCTATTGTTCTCCTTCTCTCTGTCTTAGTCTCTCTCACGTACTCTCTATTGTTCTCCTTCTCTCTGTCTTAGTCTCTCTCACATACTCTCTATTGTTCTCCTACTCTCTGTCTTAGTCTCTCTCACATACTCTCTATTGTTCTCCTTCTCTGTCTTAGTCTCTCTCACGTACTCTCTATTGTTCTCCTTCTCTCTGTCTTAGTCTCTCTCACATACTCTCTATTGTTCTCCTTCTCTCTGTCTTAGTCTCTCTCACATACTCTCTATTGTTCTCCTTCTCTCTGTCCTAGTCTCTCTCACGTACTCTCTATTGTTCTCCTACTCTCTGTCTTAGTCTCTCTCACATACTCTCTATTGTTCTCCTTCTCTGTCTTAGTCTCTCTCACGTACTCTCTATTGTTCTCCTTCTCTCTGTCTTAGTCTCTCTCACATACTCTCTATTGTTCTCCTTCTCTCTGTCTTAGTCTCTCTCACATACTCTCTATTGTTCTCCTTCTCTCTGTCCTAGTCTCTCTCACGTACTCTCTATTGTTCTCCTTCTCTCTGTCTTAGTCTCTCTCACATACTCTCTATTGTTCTCCTTCTCTCTGTCCTAGTCTCTCTCACGTACTCTCTATTGTTCTCCTACTCTCTGTCTTAGTCTCTCTCACATACTCTCTATTGTTCTCCTTCTCTGTCTTAGTCTCTCTCACGTACTCTCCATTGTTCTCCTTCTCTCTGTCTTAGTCTCTCTCACGTACTCTCTATTGTTCTCCTTCTCTCTGTCTTAGTCTCTCTCACATACTCTCTATTGTTCTCCTTCTCTCTGTCCTAGTCTCTCTCACGTACTCTCTATTGTTCTCCTTCTCTCTGTCTTAGTCTCTCTCACATACTCTCTATTGTTCTCCTTCTCTCTGTCTTAGTCTCTCTCACGTACTCTCTATTGTTCTCCTTCTCTCTGTCTTAGTCTCTCTCACGTACTCTCTATTGTTCTCCTTCTCTCTGTCTTAGTCTCTCTCACATACTCTCTATTGTTCTCCTTCTCTCTGTCCTAGTCTCTCTCACGTACTCTCTATTGTTCTCCTTCTCTCTGTCTTAGTCTCTCTCACGTACTCTCTATTGTTCTCCTTCTCTCTGTCTCTAATCTCTTTGTCATTCTGTTTTCTTTCTATTTCTCTATCTCTCTCGCTTTCTCTCTTTCACTCTATTTCTACTTCTAGATTGGTTTTATTTGACACTCTATAATTTTCTCTATTTCTACTGATTTACTCTGTGTCCACAATCGGTCACGTCTGTGCTCTCTATTGCTCGCACTGTAATGAACTGATGCGACTCCTCTCCGCTCCTCGCTTCCTGACCCGGTAATAGTGTGAACCATGGCGGATATCGGTCATTATCTGACAGAACTATCATGGTTTAGAAAGCGTTTACACTTCCCACTTTCTTGTTTGGCACTATCTTACAGGGGCAGGGGGTCAGCTAGCAGAGTGTAGGGTGTTTGTGTGAAATTCATTAATGTCATTGACACAAATAAGTCTGTGTGATTTGAATGAGCCAGCCTTCATAATTCAGGTAGAGACAACATTGCAACGCACACACACACTTTGTGACAGCATTATTACCATACTGAGCAACGTTAACTCATACCCCTATGAATACAAAATGTCTGTTTACCTTCAGAGGAGGATCAGGGACAAAATCGATGTGACAAATATTTACCCAGGATGCATCAATATGAGTTGGAGAATAACTTAGTTTGATTTAAGTACAGTCAGTGTTCCACTTACTCAGCCGAAAACACAGAACAGTCAAGGTTAATCACAGATACTTTGTTGGCCATCACAATGCACACAATCGCGAACGCGTGCACATGCACGCACTCACACACACACAAGGACGCACACTTACTCACAAAGGCACTTCCGCATGCACACGTCCGCCGGACAGACACACTCACACAAATCCACATGGCCATCCACTGAATCAGTCAAGGATGAATGACCCTAAGGTTTATTCGATTTTTTTATTTCACCTTTATTTAACCAGGTAGGCCAGTTGAGAACAAGTTCTCATTTACAACTGCGACCTGGCCAAGATAAAGCATAGCAGTGCGACACAAACAACAACACAGAGTTACACATGGAATAAACAAACGTACAGTCAATAACACAATAGAAAAGTCTATGTACAGTGTGTGCAAATGAAGTAAGATTAGGGAGGTAAGGCAATGAATAGACCGTAGTGGCGAAATAATTACAATTTAGCAAATAAATACTGGAGTGATAGATGTGCAGAAGATGAATGTGCAAGTAGGGATACTGGGGTGCAAAGGAGCAAAGAATATGTAAATAAAATAAATAACAATAAATGGATGAGGTAGTTGGATGGGCTATTTACAGATGGGCTATGTACAGGTGCAATGATCTGTAAGCTGCTCTGATAGCTGATGCTTAAAGTTAGTGAGGGAGATATGAGTCTCCCGCTTCAGTGATTTTTGCAATTCGTGCCAGTCATTGGCAGCAGAGAACTGGAAGGAAAGGCGACCAAAGAGGAATTGGCTTTGGGGGTGACCAGTGAAATATACCTGCTGGAGCGCGTGCTACGGGTGGGTGCTGCTATGGTGACCAGTGAGCTGAGAGAAGGCGAGGCTTTACTTAGCAAAGACGTATAGATGACCTGGAGCCAGTGGGTTTGGCGACGAATATGAAGCAAGGGCCAGCCAATAAGAGCATACAGGTCGCAGTGGTGGGCAGTATTTGTTGAGTAGAGTGTTGGAGGCTATTTTGTCAATGACATCGCTGAAGTCAAGGATCGGCAGGATAGTCAGTTTTTCGACAATATGTTTGGCAGTATAAGTGAGGGAAGCTTTGTTGTGAAATAGGAAGCCGATTCTAGATTTAATTTTGGATTGGAGATGCTTAATGTGAGTCTGGAAGGAGAGTTTACAGTCTAACCAAACACCTAGGTATTTGTAGTTGTCCACATATTCAGTCAGAACCATCCAGAGTAGTGATGCTAGACGGGCGGGCAGGTGCGGGCAGCGATCGGTTGAAGAGCATGCATTTGGATTAATTTGCATTTAAGAGCAGATGGAGGCCACGGAAGGAGAGTTGTATGGCATTGAAGCTTGTCTGGAGGTTAGTTAACACAGTGTCCAAAGAAGGGTCAGAAGTATACAGAATGGTGTCGTCTGCATAGAAGTGAATCAGAGAATCACCAGCAGCAAGAGCGACATCATTGATGTATACAGAGAAAAGAGTCGGCCTGAGAATGAGGTGTAGATGAGGTTTCTATAGAAACAGGATCAGTTGCTGGTATTATCTTGGACTGGGACTGGAATTGTGGCTGGTATTGGGGATGGTATCGGGGCAGGAATTGTGGATGGTATCGGGGCTGATATTTGGGATTGTATTGGGGTTGGTTTTGGGGCTGGTATTGTGGATGGTATTGGGGCTGGTATCGGGGCTGGTGTTGGGGCTGGTATTGTGGATTGTATTGGGGCTGGTATCGGGGCTGGTGTTGGGGCTAGTATTGTGGATTGTATTGGGGCTGGTATCGGGGCTGGTATTGTGGATTGTATTGGGGCTGGTGTTGGGGCTGGTATTGTGGATTGTATTGGGGCTGGTGTTGGGGCTGGTATTGTGGATTGTATTGGGGCTGGTGTTGGGGCTGGTATTGTGGATTGTATTGGGGCTGGTATCGGGGCTGGTGTTGGGGCTGGTATTGGGGCTGGTGTTGGGGCTGGTATCGTGGATTGTATTGGGGCTGGTATCGGGGCTGGTGTTGCGGCTGGTATTGTGGATTGTATTGGGGCTGGTATCGGGGCTGGTATTGTGGATTGTTTTTCGGGCTGGTATCGGGGCTGGTATTGTGGATTGTTTTTCGGGCTGGTATCGGGGCTGGTATTGTGGATTGTATTGGGGCTGGTATTGTGGATTGTATTGGGGCTGGTATTGTGGATTGTATTGGGGCTGGTATTGGGGCTAGTATTGTGGATTGTATTGGGGCTGGTATCGGGGCTGGTATTGTGGATTGTATTGGGGCTGGTGTTGGGGCTGGTATTGTGGATTGTATTGGGGCTGGTATCGGGGCTGGTGTTGGGGCTGGTATTGTGGATTGTATTGTGGCTGGTATCGGGGCTGGTAATGGGGCTGGTATCGGGGCTGGTATCGGGGCTGGTATCGGGGCTGGTATCGGGGCTGGTATCGGGGCTGGTAATGGGGCTGGTATCGGGGCTGGTAATGGGGCTGGTATCGGGGCTGGTATCGGGGCTGGTATCGGGGCTGGTATCGGGGCTGGTATCGGGGCTGGTATCGGGGCTGGTATCGGGGCTGGTATCGGGGCTGGTATCGGGGCTGGTATCGGGGCTGGTATCGGGGCTGGTATCGGGGCTGGTATCGGGGCTGGTATCGGGGCTGGTATCGGGGCTGGTATCGGGGCTGGTATCGGGGCTGGTATCGGGGCTGGTATCGGGGCTGGTATCGGGGCTGGTATCGGGGCTGGTAATCGGGGCTGGTATCGGGGCTGGTAATCGGGGCTGGTATCGGGGCTGGTAACGGGGCTGGTATCGGGGCTGGTATCGGGGCTGGTAACGGGGCTGGTATCGGGGCTGGTAACGGGGCTGGTATCGGGGCTGGTATCGGGGCTGGTAATCGGGGCTGGTATCGGGGCTGGTATCGGGGCTGGTATCGGGGCTGGTATCGGGGCTGGTAACGGGGCTGGTATCGGGGCTGGTATCGGGGCTGGTATCGGGGCTGGTATCGGGGCTGGTAACGGGGCTGGTATCGGGGCTGGTATCGGGGCTGGTAACGGGGCTGGTATCGGGGCTGGTAACGGGGCTGGTATCGGGGCTGGTAACGGGCTGGTATCGGGGCTGGTATCGGGGCTGGTAACGGGGCTGGTATTGGGGCTGGTATCGGGGCTGGTAACGGGCTGGTATTGGGGCTGGTATCGGGGCTGGTAACGGGGCTGGTAACGGGGGCTGGTATTGGGGCTGGTATCGGGGCTGGTAACGGGGCTGGTAACGGGGCTGGTAACGGGGCTGGTATCGGGGCTGGTAACGGGGCTGGTATCGGGGCTGGTATCGGGGCTGGTATCGGGGCTGGTAACGGGGCTGGTATTGGGGCTGGTATCGGGGCTGGTAACGGGGCTGGTATCGGGGCTGGTAACGGGGCTGGTATCGGGGCTGGTATCGGGGCTGGTATCGGGGCTGGTATCGGGGCTGGTAACGGGGCTGGTATCGGGGCTGGTATCGGGGCTGGTATTTTTATTTAATTTATGTATTATAATTTTTTTGCCCTTTTTCTCCCCAATTTCATGATGTCCAATAGGTTGTTACAGTGTTGTCCCATCGTTGCAACCCCGTACAGACTCGGGAGAGCCAAAGGTCGAGATCTGTGTGTTCTCCGAATCACAACCCCGCCAAGCCATACTGCATCTTGACACAACGCTCTCTTAACCCGGAAGCCAGCCGCACACACCAATGTGTCGGAGGAAACACTGTACAACTGGCAACTGTGTCAACATGCATAGCGTCCGCCACAAGGCCGGCCAAACCCTCCCCTCATCCGGATGACGATGGGCCAATTATGCGCTGCCTCATGGGTCTCGCGGTCGCAGCCGGCTGCGACACAGCCTGGGATCGAACCAGGATCTGTAGTGACACAACTAGCACTGCAATGCAGTGCCTTTAGACCGCTGCACCACTCCAGAGGCGCGCGGCTGGCCTTGTTTTGTAATCATTACCAATCGTCTCTTAACAAGGGGCTAGGCAGCATATTAATACTCATCTCTTGGCAATCAAACAATGGATAAACGCACACACACACACATTTCCTATTGGCCCCTATTCCTGGCAGTGGCCCTGCTGTCCTCATTTGTCTCATCCAGGGGAAGTTATTGCCAAAAACATTCTTTGTAATGGAGGCAGTGTGTTCGATAAGGATGATTTACACCACCGAGGGAGACAGGGAGAGTGTGTGCGCGTGTATATGTGCCCTCTGGACTCTCCCTTATTAGCTAGGTAACGAGCCCAAACTAGAATTCTGCCCAGATCACGACCTTGCTGACCCCATACATACAGCAGCCCCTCTATACCAACTAGCTCTCACAGTCTCACATCAGAATTAGTTCATCCATATTTCTCATACGTCAAATTATGAAGACGTTGCAAACGTCAAATTTCTAGTGTTTAAGGTTAACTTAATGCATTAACTCCTAATGGTTAAGGTTTGGGATAGATTTTTTCTCTCAAAAACAGCTTTCTTTCACTGGAATCAAACTTCCAAGCTTTGGAATCAGAGGCAGGTGTTGAATGTAACAGCACTCACTGTTGCCCATAGTGACCGGTTTCCAAGTCATCTCCCGACATTCTCAGACATGGACGTAAGATGACTTTAATCACCACTGACCTGGCTTCTCTATACTTTTAATTCGATTTATTTTTTATTTAACCTTTAATTAACTAGGCAAGTCAGTTAAGAACAAAATCTTATTTACAATGACGGCCGACCAAAAGGCCTCCTGTGGGGACGGGGGGCTGGGATTAAAACATATACAAATAAATACAATCCAAATATAGGACTAAACACACATCACAACAAGAGAGACACAACACTACATAAAGAGAGACCTAAGATAACAAGGCAGTAAAACATGACAGCACAGCACGGTAGCAACCATGCACAGCATAGGAAAATGAACCTCTCTGATCTACACCCACACGCACACACACACACACACACACACACACACACACACAGACACAAACTGTCTATACAGCCTATAATACCTCTTCTCTCTGCTCCACACTACAACCAACATCTCATTATATTCAGCACCTATCCATAATAATAGGATCTGTTCAGCAATATATATCATACTGATGCCATGGAATTTCAAAGTGATAGTTGCGAAAAGGATGTTGCAGCTTTGAAAAACACTAACTTTTGACCAGGTTGTGAACCTGATGAGGCAAGGAGCTCTCCTGCTTTCGCAATGAACCCCCCCCCCCCCCACACACACACCAACACACACACACACACACAAACTGGTTTAAGTCAGCTCCCCATCCCTGGTCTGTCCTCGGTAAGGGCCTGTCCCCTAGTCTTTCCATAGTAAGGTCCTGTCCCCTAGTCTGTCCATAGTAAGGTCTTCTCCCCAGTTCTGTCCAAAGTAAGGTCCTGTCCCCTAGTCTGGCCATAGTAAGGTCCTGTCCCCAGGTCTGTCCATAGTAAGGTCCTGTCCCCAGGTCTGTCCACAGTAAGGTCTTCTCCCCAGGTCTGTCCATAGTAAGATCCTGTCCCCTGGTATGTCCATAGTAAGGTCCTGTCCCCTGGTGTGTCCATAGTAAGGTCCTGTCCCCTGGTGTGTCCATAGTAAGGTCCTGTCCCCTGGTGTGTCCATAGTAAGGTCCTGTCCCCTGGTATGTCCATAGTAAGGTCCTGTCTCCTGGTGTGTCCATAGTAAGGTCCTGTCCCCTGGAATGACTATAGTAAGGTCCTGTCCCCTGGTGTGTCCAAGGTTGGCCCTGCCCGCTGGTGTGTCCATAGTAATGTCCTGTCCCCTGGTGTGTCCATAGTAAGGTCCTGTCCCCTGGTATGTCCATAGTAAGGTCCTGTCCCCTGGTATGTCCATAGTAAGGTCCTGTCCCCTGGTATGTCCATAGTAAGGTCCTGTCCCCTGGTATGTCCATAGTAAGGTCCTGTCCCCTGGTATGTCCATAGTAAGGTCCTGTCCCCTGGTATGTCCATAGTAAGGTCCTGTCCCCTGGTATGTCCATAGTAAGGTCCTGTCCCCAGGTCTGTCCATAGTAAGGTCCTGTCCCCTGGTGTGTCCATAGTAAGGTCCTGTCCCCTGGTGTGTCCATAGTAAGGTCCTGTCCCCTGGAATGACTATAGTAAGGTCCTGTCCCCTGGTGTGTCCAAGGTTGGCCCTGCCCGCTGGTGTGTCCATAGTTGGCCCTGTCCCCTGGTGTGTCCATAGTAATGTCCTGTCCCCTGGTGTGTCCATAGTAAGGTCCTGTCCCCTGGTGTGTCCATAGTAATGTCCTGTCCCCTGGTGTGTCCATAGTAAGGTCCTGTCCCCTGGTATGTCCATAGTAAGGTCCTGTCCCCTGGTGTGTCCATAGTAAGGTCCTGTCCCCTGGTATGTCCATAGTAAGGTCCTGTCCCCTGGTATGTCCATAGTAAGGTCCTGTCCCCTGGTATGTCCATAGTAAGGTCCTGTCCCCTGGTGTGTCCATAGTAAGGTCCTGTCCCCTGGTATGTCCATAGTAAGGTCCTGTCCCCTGGTATGTCCATAGTAAGGTCCTGTCCCCTGGTATGTCCATAGTAAGGTCCTGTCCCCTGGTATGTCCATAGTAAGGTCCTGTCCCCTGGTATGTCCATAGTAAGGTCCTGTCCCCTGGTATGTCCATAGTAAGGTCCTGTCCCCTGGTGTGTCCATAGTAAGGTCCTGTCCCCTGGTGTGTCCATAGTAAGGTCCTGTCCCCTGGTGTGTCCATAGTAAGGTCCTGTTCCCTGGTATGTCCATAGTAAGGACCTGTCCCCTGGTGTGTCCATAGTTGGCCCCTGTCTCATGTTCAGTGGAGCTGACATGTTACAGAG